>NC_092470.1:2282500-2487500 GCF_047495875.1 Pithys albifrons albifrons
CCCAGAATTGTTCACTTGGTTTAAAAACTTTCTGGGGTATAAAGAGTCTGTTCACATGGAGACGTATCCGAAGGAACGGGCTACTGAGGGGATTGCCATGGAGATAGACTATGCCTCCTGTAAGAGGCTGGGCTCCAGCTACCGAGCCTTGCCCAAGAGCTACCAGCAACCCAAGTGCACAGGGCGGACTCCGCTGTGTAAAGAGGTAAGGTGGGAATTGTGGGACACAAGGCGGCTCCTAACAGCCTATTTAAAGGAATGGAGCAAGGGCAAGCAAATTGGAACAGGATGGAGGATTTATTTTATATCCTTGCACGGTGTTGTAAAGGTTTTTGGGGATGTCGGAGAATGTCTGGTGGTGCTGGGCGTGGAGCTGGGGCCAGGCATCTGCCTGCTTAGCACTGATCCAGCACTGATCCATGCTGCTCCCGCACCCAGGTGTGTGTGGGCATCACCATCCTGGCTCAAGATCATCACGGTACGTGTCACAGCCTGAGGTCAGCACACCTGCATCATTCCTGGTGTCACTCCTCCAAACATCTGGCTTCCTCCAGGGCGAAGCATCAGTCTAGGAATTGGATTATGCTGAAAGCTGGCTACGAGTTGATACCCATGTGGCTTTGATGGTTGGCATCAGCTCCTCTCCAGTGGTGTTTGTGAAAGGATTGCATTGGAGCATTGGGAAGCATGTGGAAAAAAACCCCACTAAATAGTTATGATGCTTAATTACTGACATACCTAACACTTGCACATTTTATTTATGATGTTTTATGTAGTACATAAAAGGAAAGGAATATTAAGATTACAAACTCAAACACTTCAAGTAGGAAATGATAGAACTAGTTTGCTCTGTGGTCATTAAGTAATTTCAGGGATCCCTTACAAGATAGCCTGTAATTCAAGATTATTGTTACCTTTTGACCAAAATTCTCAATTGGTCTGCTTTCAGAAGTTGTGTCTAGGCCAGCTTTAAAATAAAATCATGTTTCCCATAGACAGATTCTCCCATGTATTCCCTCTCATGCTTCTTTATTTCTCCCTGAAATGCTGAGGTTTTAATTTAACTTCTGACACATCTCCCAAAAACATCTTGTGTGATGCAGTTACAAATTTTTGTCCCTGTGAGAATCTAATGACTTGGTTGTTCAGGCTTCTTGTTTATGAAAACTGGGCCTGGCTTTTAAGACTGCTTGCCAAAGTTGTTGTTTTTTTGGCATCTTTGAGGTTGGTTTGTTTTTTGGGTTTTGGTGGGGTTTTTAAAAAATTCAGTTCTTGTATTGAAAGCTGCAGGTGCTCAGCTGCTTTGTCACGAAAAGTGATGGTTAGGTATAGGTTTATAATCCCAATTAGCCTCATTTGGAGGCAGCAGCCATGTCCTGTCTAATAGTCAGGTCTGCTGTAGTGACCACCGTGTTGGTAATGGCAAGAAACGCACAAGGAACCAGCTGGTTGCAGTTGACTAATCCAAAGTAGCTCCTGTCACTTCTGTTTTTTGCTTCCCTTCCAGGTTTTTTCCTAACAGCCCCAGGTAGTGAATTTTTCAGACTGCCTGGATGTTTGAGTTCTGGCTGTTTGGGGTTGCTCTGTGAATGCTGGGCTTTGGAGGGGGCACACTGTTTTTCCAACTGGGGAATTAGATCCTCCCATCAGAAACCTAGGCTTGGAGCTGGCCAAGCATGGCCTCCTTGGAACACTAACCATGGCTCTTGTTCTCCCTCTGTCTCCCTCAAAGGTTTTGAATGACACTTGGGTCTCCTTCCCATCCTGGTCTGAAGACTCCACATTTGTGAGCTCCAAGAAAACACAATACGAGGAGCACATCTACAGGTGTGAGGATGAGCGTTTTGAGGTAAATTGTTTTTTCTTTGATTCATGTCTCAGAAAGCTCTGTTCTGTGAACAGTTAATAAGCTTGATGTAATGAAAGCTTTAATACTGCATCTTTTTATTGTGTCTGTCACAATAAAAATTTTTTGGCATAGAAGCTTGTATTCTCTTAATGCAAGAAGCAGTGGCTGCATAACCACTAACTTGCCACCCCTGCCCCTCACTTTTTGCGTGGAGCTCTTTGTTCACCCCACTCCACATTTAAATTGTTGAATGGACAGCATAGAATTGTTGCATGTTTTCTGTTCTTTGTGCCCATGTAGTGCATGAGAACATGCATTCCCCTGTAATCATCTGAAAAGCTGTACATTCAGGATGTTAAATAACTGTCATCTTGACTGGAAATGGAAGTTAGCTTGACAGTTACCTGAATCCACCCAGATTTGGCACGTCCTTTTGTAGAGTAACTGTCAATTGTGTTCTGTTCCCAGCTGGAAAATGTAATTCCTGACCAGTATCATTCTGGGAGCCTTTAAATTCTTACACAGTGTTATCAAAGTAGCTGATAAAATATATTTGTATTACTTTAGAGCAGCTGAACACAAAAGGGCTCTAGTATACCTTGTTAAACAGGCACAGCTTCTTGTTTCATGTCACTTGAATGTTTGCTTCTGTGAAGTATCATGTTTTGTCTATTCAGTGACAGCTAATGCACTGTTCTCTCCAGCTGGATGTTGTCTTGGAGACCAACCTGGCAACGATCCGTGTTCTTGAGGCAATCCAAAAGAAATTGTCGCGCTTGTCTGCTGAGGAGCAGGCCAAATTCCGGCTGGACAACACTCTGGGGGGCACTTCGGAGGTTATCCACCGCAAGGCTCTCCAGAGGATATATGCTGACAAAGCAGCTGACATCATCGATGGGCTTCGGAAGAACCCCTCTGTGGCTGTTCCCATTGTACTGAAAAGGTACTGAGTGCCCCAGCACCCTGCCCCGGGCGCCCTTCCAAGGGGTAACACACTGTATGTGGTCCAAGCTTATGGAAAAGTGGCTAATTTCTTCCCCTGGGGAGTGTGACCTCAACAAGGCTGTAAATTTGCCCCGAAAGGTTGCAGCTGCCCCATCCCTGGATGTGTTCAAGTCTGGAGGAACAGGGCTTGGAGCAGCCTGGTCCAGCAGAAGGTGTCCCTGCCCATTGTGTGGGGGCAGAACAAGATGAGCTTTCTGATCCCTCCCAACCCAAACCATTCTGTGATTGTATTCTATGAAATTAAAAAGTTCATTTATGTTCTGGTCAGTTGGTGTATTCCATAATAATCACTTAGAAAGTGGGATTTACCCTTCTGAAATAAAATCCTTGCAGATAGAGAGCTTTTGTTGTTCCCTTTTAAACCTTGTTTCTTCCCTAATGTCAGCACTATGTGTAATATAGGGAAGCTACTGTGTGGATTGTCCCGGGGTAAATGTGATCCCTTTTCAAATTCCATGGCTGCATGTGCCCATGGGCTGAGATCATGGTGGCTTGTGCTACCCTCAGATTCCCAGTCCTGTTTCTGTTGTCAACCTCCCCTTCCTCAGTTAAGAAAAGGGAGTGGATGCTGCACTCCTTGGGGAAGCTTGAGGAGATGTCTAAGCAGAAGATAATCTTCCTCAGTCTCTTTTTGTTTCTGTGGGACTGCTGGTCCTGTGTTTAGCATTCTGGAGATGGGGGTAGCAGCCTTCCCAGGATACCTGCAAGGTCCCAGTTTACCCTCTCTGCTGCAAGGACACTGTTCTTAAACTGAATCAGGGGTACTTTGCTTGGGATACTGAGTCGAGGTTTCGGAGCTCAGTCTCAGGACACTCAGGTGCCCATGCTTTGTTCATCATCCAAACTAAGCTGCTCCTGTTCCACAGCTGGAGCTACCTGACTTTCTGGGGATTTCTGAGAGACCAGGGCCAGCTGGTCTCTGTCCCTTTATCCCCTCTCTCTACTGTGGACAGTGGGGCTACTTTGTTTAGGTGGTTTTACTTAGATGTGAAAGAAACCTAGAATGCTTTCTCAAGAAGACCATGTACGGGGTGCTCCTTTCTGTGGGATGTCTTTCATTCCTACACATTTCATCAGAAGTTCAGCTCTTCTCAACACTTAACCAGGAACCACAGGCCTAGGTTTTTCTTATATGCTCAGCTCTAAGCTCACCCTTGTTTTCTCAATCCAAGGTTAAAGATGAAAGAGGAAGAGTGGCGAGAAGCCCAGAGAGGGTTTAATAAAGTCTGGCGAGAGCAGAATGAGAAGTATTACCTGAAATCCTTGGACCACCAGGGCATCAACTTCAAGCAGAATGATACCAAGGTCCTGAGGTCAAAGAGTCTCCTCAATGAGATTGAAAGCATCTATGATGAGGTAAGATGGTCATCAGTAATTTCCTTCCTTCAAGCTTCTGTACTTTGCTAGTGCAGTTTCAGTTTCTGTTGGGGGGAGAGAGGTGACTTAGGCTGATTTTTGTGCTGTATTTCCTATGCAGAGGCAAGAGCAGGCTTCAGAAGACAATGCTGGAGTCCTTACAGGCCCACACCTCTCACTAGCCTATGAAGACAAGCAGATTCTGGAAGATGCTGCCTCTCTCATCATTCACCACGTGAAGCGGCAGACGGGAATCCAGAAAGAGGACAAGTATAAAATCAAGCAGATCATGTATCACTTCATTCCAGACCTGCTGTTTGCTCAGCGAGGTGAACTCTCAGATGTGGAAGAGGAGGAAGAAGAGGAAATGGATGTGGATGAAGCTACTGGGGCTGCAAAAAAGCACAATGGTGTTGGGGGCAGTCCTCCCAAAACCAAGCTGATGTTCAACAACACAACGGCCCAAAAGCTGCGGGGCATGGATGAGGTCTACAACCTCTTCTATGTTAACAGTAACTGGTACATCTTCATGAGGCTGCACCAGATCCTGTGCTCGCGGCTGCTGCGGATCTGCACCCAGGCCGAGCGGCAGATCGAGGAGGAGACACGGGAACGAGAGTGGGAGAGGGAAGTGCTGGGCATAAAGCGAGACAAGAGTGACAGTCCGGCCATCCAGCTGCGACTGAAAGAGCCCAGTGAGTGACTTCTGATGGAAGGCTAGGGGAGAAAGGTGCTTCTGTTTGTAGCATGATGACAGGACTTGTTTGGTGTCTTCAGACATGTGACAGCAGTGACCCTTTAAGATTGGGGGTTCTCTTTTGTTATCCCTGGTCAGCACTGAGGAGATGGAAGAATGTGGGGAACATGGGACTTGAATAGCAGAAGTTACCTCATAAGAGCTTACATTTTACACTTGCATACCTAAAGTAGCTTCAAGCTCCCTAACTAAAAACTTTTTAAAAAGTCTTTCAGGAATAAAAGCCTCATGGAGAAGGCTAGAGTTAGAAAGCAGGAGATTAAGAAAAGAACTGTGGCCTTAAAAGGAGTTACTTGTGTTCATAAAAGACAAGTTTAACCCTATTCCAGTAACTAACTCTTTGGCTTGAATGTGTCACCTGAGGACCAAAACTCAAAGCAACCCTTCTTGGAGGTGGTACCTTCATCTCTCCCCTTCTCTTTTGTTGCAGTGGACATTGATGTTGAGGACTATTACCCAGCCTTCCTGGACATGGTGCGCAACCTCCTGGATGGGAACATGGACTCATCACAGTATGAAGACTCCCTGCGTGAGATGTTCACCATCCATGCCTACATTGCCTTCACCATGGACAAGCTGATCCAGAGCATCGTTCGACAGGTGACTGCCAGAAAAGGCTGGGGAGTAGGTGGGATGGGGAGAAAGCAGAGAAAGCAGACAGGTTGTTTGCTGCAGTGAGAACCCAGGTTTGCACTGGGGGCAAGCTGTTGTATACCTAAATGGAGAATTTCAAGGGTAAGCAGGTCAATTCAAGGTATTTCTTAACCCAGCTCTAACCTTCATGTAAAGACATGGTAGAAGGTAATTTCTGATCCATTTAAATTATTGAGAATAACCTCTGCCTGTATATGGAGTTCTTTTTGCTTTCCAGATGTTTTAGGATATAAATATTCAAAGCAATTCCAGAGCTAATCTAGCTTTAACTTTGAAAAAATATCCATGACATTTAAATAGTTTCTTTCCTTTACATCAGTGCTGTAGGAGCACTGCATGCCTTTTCTAAAAATTGTTGTCTCTTTTATCTGGCTGCTGGAGTAGCTCATTTTGGCTCTTAAAGTCTACTCCTTTTATTGGGCTGGTAGGAAGAATGTGTGAGAAAGGGAAAAATTCTTCATGTGCCTTTTTATACTGCAAAGAACAAAAACAGACACAAATGGCTGGAAGTGGAGTGGCCCAAACAGCTCTTCTCTTTCAGAAGAGTAGAGCTGCTCTTCAGAAGCCCTTCAGTCCATAGATTAACTGAATTCAGAAGACAGTTGGGAGACTGACTTTTCATTTTTAAAGTTGTACAAAATACAGATTTGATCCTAAACCTCTCACCCTTCTCAAACACAGCAGCAGCCCCTTGGTGAGAAGGATGGATATACTGTGTCATGGCGCTGTGGCCTGCCCTCCCCTGCTGCTAATCAGAATGTTCCCTGCCTGTAGATCTTCTCTGAGTAGTTGTACTTTGCCACGTCCTAATTTTTTTTGAATATATTGTGGCTTTTTTACATAGCAGCAGAAATCACCTGCAACCAAAAGAAACGAAACTCATGCATTTTCAGCTTCTTTTCTGCTTGAGTTTAAACCCGTGGTTACATCGTTATTTATTTCTATTCTGTGCTGATAGGCATGTAGCAGCCTCCCTGGCAAACACCTTCCCCCTGTTCTTCCTTTTTGCAGCTCCAGCACATAGTGAGTGACGAGATCTGTGTGCAGGTAACAGACCTTTACCTGTCAGAGAACAGCAATGGAGCCACAGGAGGCCTTCTTGCTTCCCAGTCTTCTCGTTCGCTTCTGGAGGCCGCGTACCAGCGCAAAGCGGAGCAGCTCATGTCGGAGGAGAACTGTTTCAAGGTAAAGCCACGCTGTGAGTCACAGTGTAAAAGCAGCATGAGGTGAGAGGGGTGCCTTTTAAGAAGGGAGAGGCACCAGTCTTTAAAAAAGAGAGCCTTGTTCAGGCAGCCAAAATTGAAGAAAATTAGCCACATCTGTCTTGGGTTGAGCTGGCAAAACGCCAACTGCCCAACTTAGAGGGTTAGAGCCTCCCTCCCCCCCACCAAGAAAAGGGAGAAAAGAAAAAAAAACTCTGGAAACTCAAACTAGGTTTATGCTTAAACTACCTATATATATCTATGCAGAAATGAGAAAATTCAAGGAAACTACAGTATAACACACACTTACACAAGTTAGAAATAACCAGAAATAACTCCTCGCTCCCCATTGAACACAAATCCCACTATTCTAACTAAAAATCACTCCAGAGAACTCAATCCCTAGAGGGACAGATTAAAGCAGAGAGAAGGACTAAGAACAAACATTTTACTTCCATAAGATAACATGATGGTAAGCCAGTACTCTGTGCCTGGTCCTTCCTGCACCTCCTGGGATGGCACCGTGCGTCCTCCTGGGACCACAGTTTGAAGCAACTGACCAAACCACTCCCATAGTGGCTCTTATCCTTTGAGATGATGTCGGAATATGGTATGGAATACTATTGCCTAGAAGAAGTCAGCTGTCAGCTAGCTCAGCCCAGCTCAAGTCAGCTGACAGTCTCAGGCCTGGTCTGAAATCTAAAGCGTAAATTTAGGCCTACGTAGCTAAACCCATAACACCATCCCAGCCAAAACCAGGACATGTTGCCAGCTTTTGGGACATGGATCTATGTACCTGTAAGGGCCCCTCAGAAATGAGTTTTCAAGGAGGAATATATTTCCTGGAACATTGGTCAATATCCCCTGTGCTTCACAGCAGCTTTAGGTTGTACCATACTGACTGCTTGGCTGTCACTGATTTTAATTTGTTAGTTCAAACTCTTCTGTTTCTCTGGTGTCTCAATTTTGTTGACTGTGGGAAGATCTGCTCCTGCTGACTGGGCATTAAATCACTGCTGCCTGCATACATTGCTAATAAACTTGTGCTAATCAAATCCATACTTCTTTGCTGAAGTGGCAGGAAGTGGTCCGGCACTTTCTGAGCCAGTAAAGTACTTTGGATAAAAGCCTCAGTGTGTAATATCTCTTCCTTTGCCCTCCCACTTACTTTGGCGGTCAAGAAGATTTCCCTTAAAATTCTACCAACTTACTTCATTCTCCCCTTGCCCCAGTGAGATGTGTTTTTTTCTATTTCAAACCTCTTTCTGAAGTCCCTTCTGCTTTTTCTTTATAGCTGATGTTCATTCAGAGCAGAGGTCAAGTTCAGTTAACCATTGAACTGCTGGACACAGAAGAGGAGAACTCGGATGACCCTGTGGAAGCAGAGGTATGGGCAGCTTGTCCAGAGAGCTGACTGAGGGTCGGTGTTGCACTGGACCAGTGTGTCCAGTTGATTGGCAGTGTGGTCCCCTAGCACAGGACAAAAGAAACATCAAGACATGCCATAAAACTTTCAATGATGTGAGCAGGCAAATCCTTCTTGGCTTATTTTGTATTAGAAAATGCTCAAAACCATACAGAGAAACATTGTACCTTCCTTTTGGGCACGTACACAGAACCTTTAAAAGTGACTTCCATCTTAGCCTTATTAACCATCCCATGTTGGGTGGGAAGGCAGGAGCTGATGTGTGCTCTGTGCTTGCTTCCAGCGCTGGTCGGACTATGTGGAGCGGTATATCAACTCCGATTCTACCTCCCCTGAGCTCCGGGAGCACCTGGCCCAGAAACCTGTCTTCCTGCCCAGGTGAGTGGCCAGGCTGAACTGTGAAAGGACCTTATAAACCATCTAATTCCAACTCCCTGCCATGGGCAGGCCACCTTCCTCTAGACGAGGTTGCTCCAAGCCCCATCCTGCCTGGCCTTGAGATCCACCAGCTACATCCAGCCTGCTAATGCCAGAGGGTGAGCACTAATTCCAAGAGAGTTTCTCTGATTTGCAGGAATCTGAGACGGATCCGTAAGTGTCAGCGTGGTCGGGAGCAGCAGGAGAAGGAAGGAAAGGAAGGAAACAGTAAGAAATCCATGGAGAATGCGGAGAGCATGAACAAGCTGGAGTGTAAATTCAAACTGAACTCCTACAAGATGGTATACGTAATCAAATCTGAGGATTACATGTACAGGAGGACTGCGCTGCTGCGAGCTCAGCAGGTAGGAGCCAGCAGGAGAACTGGGTTGGGCTGCTGGTGTTTCCTGGGACCCAGGGGAAGGGAAGGAAGCAAGCATTGCCTCTCTGGCTGTTCTGGAGCTGTGAAGATTTGGGTTTATTCAAGATAACAAGAGCTTGTGACTGAATCAGTGAAATTCAGGAGGATTCCATTGGAGAAAGCTTATTTGGTCATCTGAATGCTTTGGCAACTCTCCTTTTCTCATCCCATGGGAATATTTCCATCTGCTTCAGTCATGTCTTTAGATTTATAAAGCAACTAGATACCATATTTCTTGCTGATGAGATACAAATAATGATTTTGTTTCATTAGTTTTAAAGTAATTCTGTTAAATTGCATCCACAACAGATGAGTGTTTTATTGCAGTAGTGACTCTTTGAAACATTGATAGTGAGGATTTTGGTTAAATTCCATCTGGCACAAACCTCAAGGAAAAGTAAACTCATAAACAAGATACAATGTGCCAGTGCACTTCACAGAGAACCTGAACACAGATTCTTGAAGTGTTAAATATATAGCATGTGTCATAGCCCTTGGTTACTGGAATATATTGAAGGATCTGTATAAGCTACATTGGATTTTGGATACAAATCTATTGGATTTAGCAGTTAACACCACAAAGCAGTCTTTGGGAGGAGAACAAAAGAAATAATAAAATCTCTAAGTTGTAGTCTGGGAGGTTTAATTATATTGGCTGTTTTCAATTATGACTAGCCATAGCTTTGTACCATCTATCTGGGATTTTACATTCCTTAAGCAGACACTAAAAATGTGCAGAGACCAGAGCTTCTCAAGCCTTCTAGATCTGACCCGAGTCTTAATTTTCTATAGCAGTTGTGTCCCCAGTACATGTCATGCATGTTGAGCTTGCTTTTTCCTGGGACTGTACCCCTTACTGGGGACTGGAAACAGACCCTGAGGGCTGGGAAGAGCAGGGCTTGTGTGGTCCTGGGTGCTGGAGGAGAAAGAAGAGGAAACAGCAGCATCTTCTGGGCAATTCAGAAGGGACTCTGAGCTGGGCATGCAACTTTCAGACTCCCACAGGATATGTTCTGAATCTCCAGCCTGAGAGCTGCTGTATTAAACAAAGAGCATAAACCTTTTGGTATTTCTGAGCCCATTTTGCTACTAATTTTCTTGGAGAGGAGGCTTGGGGAACCTTAGTTAGATCTTTTCCTCTGCCTTTAGCCTAGTGTCACAAATTCCCTCTATGTTTGATTCCTTTGGTTGTTGTCAACCAGTAGCCAATCTTTGTGTGTAACACTGCAGTTTGGAGGTCAAAGCTGCCTTTTTCTAACACCTCTCCCTATTTCTGCAGTCCCATGAAAGAGTGAGCAAGCGGCTGCACCAGCGGTTCCAGGCCTGGGTGGACAAATGGACCAAGGAGCACGTGCCCCGCGAAATGGCAACCGAGACAAACAAGTGGCTCATGGGTGAAGGGTTGGAGGGCTTGGTGCCCTGCACCACCACCTGTGATACAGAGACCCTGCACTTTGTCAGCATCAACAAGTACCGTGTCAAATATGGCACAATATTCAAGACATCCTAAAAGTCCCCCAGGGCGAGGGAAGAGCCCGGGAGATGTGTGTGTGTGCGCGCGCATCCAGGGAAGGAGAAAGATGCCTTTCTCCCTTACTGTGTATCTCCGTAACATGGCCACTTGACTAGTGTGTGGCTGGTACAACCTGTCACCAGCGGGATTCCCTGTGGGGATGTGAATCTCCGCCTGGGACCATGGGCCCTTGGCCCTTTCGGGGTGAGAAGGACCCTTCTCTGAACTTGAGCCATCCCAGAGAAACACAAGAAGCTTGTACACACCAGCAGCGTTGAGGCTTTGACTCCCTGGAGGCCCTAAGCAGTGAGGAAAGAGAACTGGATGCTCTCCACCACTGGACTGCTTGGAAGTGTCCCCAAAATCCCCAGGTGCCTGTCACCACCAGATTCCCCTCTCCCTCACGGGCTCTAGTTCGAGGCTGTGGGGCAGTGGACCCTGGGTTTTCTGGCTCACTCTTCTCCCTCCCAGGCTGGACTCACCCTGTGCAGATCAGTCTGTCCTTTCTAGTGCCAGTGGAACTGTTTTATTTTGGGTTGGTTTGGGTTTTTTTGTACCTGCTTGTTTACTAGTCTCTCCTAGTGCCATGCACCAGCTTTTCACACACATGTACGTACACACACACAGCAGAGAACAACACAATTTTAACATGTTCCCCTCCTTTTTTGTAAATAAATGTACAAATTGTCAATTTTTTGGGGGTTTTTTTTGTTTGTTTGTTTTGGGGGTTTTTTGTTAGTTTGGTTTGTTTTGGGTTTTTTTAATTAAAGAAAGTATGCTTGATGTGCTAGCATAACTGTACTAGCTTCTTGTGTACCATACTACCAGGTGGCTTGAGAATTAGTACGGACAGACAGACTGATGGAGACATTTATTACACTTTTTACCAAAGGGAGTTACCATTGTAGTGCTTTTGTGTGGAAACTTTTTTCTCATTTTTTTGTAAATAAAAGAAATAATGTCTTTGTTATTAACTGGAGGAAGATACTCGCTCACCCACAGACCTGTTCCTGATCTGAAAGGCACCGTGCAATATGCAGTTTTTGGGGTGGAGAAGAGGAGGGAAGGGAGGAGTATGCAACCAATTTTATAAGATTGACTTCACAATCCAAGAGGAAAAAGCAGAAGGTAGTGTGTGTGTGTGTTTGGGCGTTAAACAACAGAGGTATAAGCAGCCTGTAAGAGATACAAATATACAGTATAATTTTAAATATTTTTAATTTTTGGCGCTTTTTTTTCTGGTGGGTAATTTTTATCCACCTCCTCTTCCAGCTCCAAGGATCTTCACTTTTGGGAAGTGTTGCTGAGCTACTTAGCCAGAGCTGATTGTGCTGATATATTTTTCCCTTTCTGTGTTGGAGAAAATATTTTGGGAAGTACCAAACCAGTATTTGACAGAGCTGCTCTGCATCGTGTGTGTGCACAAGAGAAGAGCGAGGGGGGAGTGGTCTCGGTGCATTTCACTCCTGAAATCCATATATGGGATATATATTTTTTTAACTAGAGAAGTTTTAATGTTGGCAGATACTTAAAACACAGGGGAAGATTCTGATTTTAAAAACAAAGAATTTGGCACAGACTTCGTAAGCCATGACAGCCACAATTGCACTGTCTTCTCAAAGAAGGCAGCTTTCCTTGCACAAAGCCGTGCTGCCAGTCCTAGACACCTGGACTGGCTTCCATCATCTCTGCTTGGGGATCCATGAGCAGGACTTTTGCCTCTGCTTCAACCTCTCCCATGGATTTACTGTATTTTAAAACAGCAGGTTCAGAGAATCATAGAATGGCCTGGGTTGAATGGGACCTTAAACATCATCTGGTTTCAGTTGTCTCCTGGCACCAGAGTTCCTTCCCTTGCACAGGGAGAGGGCAGGGAGCAGGGCCAGAGGGGCACCTGGAGCTGGGGTGACAGCACGTGGCCCCAAGGTATCACTACTCATTGGCAGCCAATGCCCAGCATCTGGAACAGGAGCCTCCTATGGAGAAAGGGAAAGAGAGGGACAAGCCCAGTGGGGAATATTCACACACTGGCAGCAATAAGTTACTGTCTCATTTCTATTTCTTTGCTATAACAAGGCAGGGAGGAGGTCTGGCGTGTCCTCTTCCATTCCAAAGGTGTCATGCATGCTCCCCTGCTATGTCCCCCCATTTTTATCCTGTTGTATGCTCAGGGTGATCCGGAGGGGAAGATCTTGGTTGATACAGGCTTTTGACCAGCTGCGAAGTAACAGCTGCTGCTGCTGCTGTTTGGTGGGTGTCTTGTCCCAGGGGCTGTGCTTGCATGTCACTGAGGCAGGGGGGGCTGGTGCAGGTCCCCAGGACACACTGTGGGGAGACCTCTGTCTCCGGTGCTCCATCCGGCACCCCAGCTCTGCTCCCAACCTGGACAATAGCAGAGGTTTGCTTTTTTTTCTTCTCTTTTTTTTGATCTTGCTTTTTGTATTCTGTAACATGACCCTTGGCCCACGACCTATGTGATTTCTATACCAATGTTGTAAACTTGAATGTAGCACAGTATTTCCATTAAAGCATCAGGGCTGAGCATCGTGTAGATTCTTCCTTCCCTCTTGATGATGCACAGTGGCATTTTTGGGGCGATTTGAGGCAAAGCAGGGGTATGGAGGAGGAGTTGGTTGCAGGATTGCTCAGGCTGAGGGACAGCGAGGAGGTGGATTCTGCCTTCTCACACGGGGAGCACTCGGCGGACGCGACCCTTCCCGGGACAGGCCCTCACCCCGCGGGCCCGCCCCGAGGCCGAGGTGGCCGCACCGGACTGCTCGGGGACTGTCGGGCCGGGCTCGGGCACTGCCGGCCCCGGGGGCTGCCGGGCTCTAGGGCGGCCGGGCCGGGCTCGGGAGTGGCCGGGCTCAAGGACTGCCGGGCTCGAGGTCTGCCGGGCTCGGGGGGGGGCCGGGCTGGGGGGCGGCCGGACCGGGCTCGGGAGCTGCCGGGCTGGGGGGCGGCCGGACCGGGCTCGGGAGCTGCCGGGCTGGGGGGCGGCCGGGCCGGGCTCGGGAGTGGCCGGGCTCAAGGACTGCCGGGCTCGAGGACTGCCGGGCTGGGGGGCGGCCGGGCCGGGCTCGGGGGGGGCCGGGCTCGGGGGCGACCGGGCCGGGCTCAAGGACTGCCGGGCTCGAGGTCTGCCGGGCTCGGGGGGGGGGCCGGGCTGGGGGGCGGCCGGGCCGGGCTCGGGGGGGGCCGGGCTGGGGGGCGGCCGGGCCGGGCTCGGGGGGCCGGCTGGGGGGCGGCCGGGCCGGGCTCGGGAGCTGCCGGGCTCGGGGCAGGTCGGGCCGGGCTCGGGAGCTGCCGGGCTCGGGGCAGGTCGGGCCGGGCTCGGGGCAGGTCGGGCAGCGCTTGCGTCGCGCATGGGCGGGGTTGCCGCAGCCGCCATGGCCGCGCTCAAGCACAGGCGGACGGCGCTGGAGCGTGTCGAGAAGTTCATTTCCGAGACCTACTTCACCGACTGCAACCTGCAGGGCAGGTGGGCAACGCGGAGGCCTTTCTGCGTCTCCCTCGGGGCATCCCGGGGCGCTGGCACTGGGCCGGGCCAGCTCGCCTGTGTTCCCTCTGCCCCTTTGGTGGCGGCGGCGCGCTGGGGGCCCTGCCCGCGGTACCCGGGGGGCTCGGTGAACACACACTACGGCAACAAATCCCGCACACAAACACACAGCCCGGCCAGCCTGGAGCGCTGCCTCGGGGCGCCACGGCACAGGCGCCCAGCCCTCCCAGGTCCACCAGCCTCTCTAACACGGCACTTTATTACTCTGTCATCTCTTAATGCTGTTGAGGTTGTTGGGCTGCAGCTGGGAAAACGGGGGGCTCTCTGTCCCACCTCCGGTCTGGTCTTTGCAGAATTGACCAGGTTAATATATCCTGGCCATCTTCGACCACAGGCTTTTTGGGGAACGTTGTCCACCTGCAAAACTCTCCTACTTCCAAACTCCGCGGCGCATCCCGTATGATGAGGCTGTTGTGGAGGAATTCAGGCCGGCTGAAGTGGGAGAGTCCTTCGGGCCCACGTGAGTACCAGGTTTCGGTGGTGCTGTGATCGTGGTGGGGTTGGAGCTCATGCCTCGTGTGGGTGTGTGTGTGAGTCCTGATGAGCTCTCAATGGTGAAGAAATGAAATGAATGCTTGAAGGTGTCTGCCCAGAAGCCCTTAGGAAGATTTCATGAGGAAACATGAAGTTGTGTCCGTTTCCCAGGAGAGGGAAGAGCCTAGTTAGTTCATTGATCCTTTCTGCTTAGAGCTCGTGGGGATCATGGTTATGTGTAGGTGGGGGATGTCTGCTTTGTCAAGTTTGGGAGAAGATTTTCATCCCAGCAGTAGTCAGACAAGACGCCACTGTCTGGTTTTGTGCGGTCCCAGAGGGGCACAGAATAAATCAGGTCTGTACAGACAGGTGGTATTTGAATCCTGTCAAACTCATGGACTGTCCCCACACAGGTTTCTCCACAGAGGCTCTGAGGAAGTGTGCTTTTCTTTTGGGAGAAGGTCTCACGGTGGGCTGAGGTTGCTGCTTGCTCTCTTCCAGGTGGGAGACATGCTGGTTTAAGGTGGAGCTGAGCATCCCCCCAGCATGGGCAGGGCGGGAAGTGCACTTCGTCTGGGAGAGTGATGGGGAGTCCATGGTGTGGCGAGATGCCCAGCCTGTTCAGGTAAGGAGGCACGAATCAGCAGTGTGCCAGGTACCCTGCTATGTACAGAATGGCGACTTTTTACATCCCTGCCATGCTGTGTACTGGTGCATGCAGGGTTTATGTTGCTGCTGGGGCAGCAGCAGCTTCTGTGCTGGTTGTTCTTGTGGGAATCATTATCCCACACCAAGCAGGACCAGATCCCTCCAGCCAGCTTGACTTTGGTTAAATGTGCCATCTTCCTGTGCAGGGATTGACTAAGGAAGGTGAGAAGACCAGTTACATCCTGACAAGCAGCCTGAAAGAGTCAGAGCCCCACAGGTGGGTGGTCAGTTGAGCTGGAACCCTCATGCCACTGGGTGAGCTTGTTATTGTTGGAAGACAAGAGGCTGTGTTGTGATGCTTGTGAGCTGCTCCCTGATGGTTTCCTTTGGTCCCACAGCCTGACACTGTATGTGGAGCTGGCCTGCAATGGGCTCTTTGGAGCTGGCAAGGGCAGCATGATTGCCCCTCCTGACCCAGACAGGAGGGTCACCCTGAACAAGGCTGAGCTGGTCGTCTTCAACAGAGATGTATATGAACTGCTGGTAGATCTGGAAGTACTGCTGGACATGGCCAAGGTATGGGAGCTCCTTCTCTTCTCTCACCCTTGCCACAGCTTCACTGTATCTCCTCCTCCTGTCATTCCATGACCTGAGACACTGGAGGAGAAAATGTTTGGTGCATCTGCTTTAGCACGATTGACTCTGTCTAGACTTGATGATCCTTGTGGGTCCCTTCCCAACTCATCGACTTTCTTCCCAACCTATCCACTTTCTGCTCCAAAGCAGGATCTGTTAGCCAGAGTCCTCTGGAATGGGCATATGTGTAATCTGGATTTAGAAGGCATGTGAGAGAAAGTGTAAGGTTGTGTTTATGAAGCAGGGACATGGTGTTTACGTGGTGCCACTAGCTAAGACAGATGTTGGAAGGAGATGGCAGGTTCTCCTTGAGTCAGGTGACATCTGAGCTGATGCAGTGGCCAAACTGTTCTGCCTTCCAACCCCAGCTCCTCGGGGAGGAAAACCAGAGGAGTTTCCAGGCACTGTACACTGCCAACCAGATGGTGAATGTGTGTGACGTTACGGACCCCTCCACCTTCCCCACTGCCCATGACCTGGCTGTGGCCATCTTCAGCCAGAGGAATGGCGAGAGCCAGCACACCATCCATGCTATGGGGCACTGCCACATTGACTCTGGTGAGAGCTGCACACACACTCCCTCTTTGCTCACCTGAAGGCTAGGGCGTGTTGCCCAAGGGGAGGGTGGGCTGCCCTTGAGCACCAGGCACCGGGTTCCATGCCCTGAGGCACACAGCTGGTTTTTCACTGAGGCGGGGGAGTGCAGGTCTGGATAACTGCCCTTTGGAGCACTGCTGGGGCTGGGGATGAGGGATGAATTATAGCCTGCTTGATTTACCGTCTCAGGACGGGTTTCAGAGTGGTTCCAGCTCCAGGAGGAGCTTGTGCTGAGTAATAACTATGGTGGGGCCATGCCTGTCCCGCAGCCTGGCTGTGGCCATATGAGGAGACCATCCGTAAGTGTGCTCGGAGCTGGGTCACCGTGGTCCGTCTGATGGAGCGCAATCCAGAGCTCACCTTTGTCTGCTCCCAGGTGAGTGATCTCTCCCTGAATGCCTCTCTTCGGCTCATAGCATGTTGCTTCTCCAGCAAAAAGAGATGGGGAATGACCAGAAGTGTTGCAGAGAGGAGGGACATGGTTGTGGAGCAGTGCGGGGGAGCTGAGGCTGATCTTTGTGCTCTGGCAGGCGCAGCAGTTTGAGTGGGTGCGGAGCTGGTACCCTGGGCTCTACATGCAGATTCTGGACTTTGTGGCCAAGGGGCAATTCATTCCTGTTGGAGGCACCTGGGTGGAAATGGTGAGTAGGACGGTGAGCCTGGCTTGCCATACCCCCTCTGTGCCATCCTGGTACTGGGCCTGGCATTGGAGAGGAGAGCAGAGCCTTTGCTGAGCCTGTCTGGTTGGTGATGGTCTCTGAGCCTAGAACAGCAGATGTCTGAAAGTGTCTAGCCTAGCAAAAATACAATCCTGCCAATATAATTTCCTGAGAAAGGATCATTGCACTCACTGAGCTGTGTTCCTCCTTTTTGCCTCTCCCAAGCTCTGTTCAGGCCCTCTCCATGATCTCCAAGTCAGGTGGATGGGAATGGGGTTCTTACAAGACCTCCCCTTGCCCAGTGCCTGGCTTTCCTCACAGACTCCCTGTGTCTTCCCCCCAGGATGGGAACCTGCCCAGTGGAGAGTCCATGGTGCGGCAGTTCCTCCAGGGACAGAAGTTTTTCCAGGAGCAGTTTGGACGGATCTGCTCAGAGGTGGTCACACACCTTCCTTGCACACCATCTCCTTCCCCTTCTTGCTGTGTATGAGGTTTTCCTGACTCATGTGTCTCTCCCTCTGTTCCTGTCACTTCTGCTCCCAGTTCTGGCTGCCAGACACATTTGGATACTCGGCCCAGCTGCCCCAGCTGATGCGTGGCTGTGGGATTCAGCGGTTCCTCACACAGAAGCTCAGCTGGAACCTCGTGAATGCCTTCCCAGTGAGCTGTGCTTCCCTTCTTTTCAGGGGATGGATGTGTGGATGCTGGAGTCTTCTTGGTCCTGTTGGTTCCACAGTCCTTCAGCTCAGCTAACACAGGCTCTGCTTTCAGAAGCCACCAGTTTTTGGTGGTAGCAATGTCCTGTCAGACTTTAGGGGAGAGGAAGGACATGGTTAGAGATTCCAGCTGGGCCCCTGGCCTAAAAGTTGCTTCTCCTTCCAGACAAGAAGCTGTGACTTATGTGCAGGTCCAACAGACAGCAAATCCAGCCTCTCCTTGCTGTCTCCTGCACTTGTGGCATTCTCTGTCCTTGTACAACTGTCTCCTTGCACTGATCCATCAGGGCATCCTCCAGTTTCATGGAGGGAAACTGAAAGCCCAGTTTGAATCCTCAGGGGCCTCTGGAATGCATGTCCCCTGTGCACCACATTTTCCTTTCACTCCCCTCCAGCATCACACCTTCTTCTGGGAAGGCATTGACGGTTCCCGAGTCCTGACTCATTTTCCCCCTGGTGACTCCTATGGGATGCGTGGGCTTGTGGAGGAGGTAAGTGAGGTTTCCAGACCTGCACGTGAAGTGCAGTTGTCAGTCCCTTGGAGCCTCCTCGGAGAGGGCACTACCGGGGAAGGGAGCAGGATGGCTGACAGCAGTGTTGGACAAAGGCTGTTTGGGTGCCTGACAGTTGATTGCCTGCCTCCAGAATGTGGCTGTGCCTGATTTTGGCAGTTTGGGCTGGGGAAGAGGGGCAGAACTGGGCTTTGAATCCTAGAGGCTGACCTTGCTTTGTTGTGGGAGATGGAGCTGGGCACTAGGGGATTGCAGCTGCCCAAAAATCCCACCAGATGCTGAAAACAGTGAAGAACAACAAGGACAAAGGACGTGTAAACCACAGTGCGTTCCTCTTTGGCTTTGGAGATGGAGGAGGGGGCCCCACTCAGAAGATGCTGGATAGAATGAAGCGAATGAGTGACACAGATGGGCTGCCAAGGTGAGAGGAAAGCGCCTCTCTCCTGGCAGGAGCATTTGCTTTGAGCCAGGCCTGGCCTTCAGCACTACCAAAAGAAAGGGAGCAGGGCAGAGAGACAGGCAAGCAGAGGGCTGGGAAGGATTTTCAGGTGGATGGAGTCTCTATCATCAAGAGCTGTAAGAACAGGTATACAGGGCAGCCATGGGCAGTTTATGAGTCCTCAGCAGAGTCATGGGTTGAGTGGCCAGCACAGCAGCTGTGCCTAGCAGTCAGCCTGCCTGGGAAATGTCCACAGGAGAGGGTCAGTGATCCCAGGAAAGCAGAAGAGGATAGGAGAAGGGTGAGGGAGTACTGTGTACAGTTGTATTGAAGTTTTTGAGGCCTTGGTTCCAGGACTGTCAACTTTCCATCTGGGATGTACCATTATCCATGTCACAGTCTTTTTCCCAGCTCATCACTGTTTGTGTGTCTCTCCCATAGGGTGCAGATGTCAACTCCCAACCAGCTCTTTTCTGTCCTGGAGAAGGAGTCATCACAGCTGTGCACCTGGGTGGGAGAGCTCTTCCTTGAGCTGCACAACGGCACGTACACCACACAGGCCCAGGTGAGCCTCAGGCCACACAAATTCATGACACCTACAAGTAACCAACCTTCCTGCACTGGAGCTGGTTTTCCTTCTGTCTTCCTTCTATCCTTAACTATCACCAGATAAAGAAGGGGAATCGAGAGTGTGAGCGGATACTCCATGACGTTGAAGTGCTCAGCACCTTGGCTGTGGCACAGGACAGTGTGTTCCAGTACCCTGCCAGCCAACTGCAGCGGCTCTGGAGGTGAGGGATTACTAAGATGAGAGTTGATAAGCCCTAACATAGAGGGATTTAAAGGATGCTATGGAAAAAATTCTTTTCTCTCAAGTGTTGGCTAATGGGGGAATAAGGAACAGTTACTAGGTTTGTTTGTCTTGTAAACAGGGGTCTTGATTGAGAGGGGAACTTTCTGGTTTGTTCTAAGCCAGAACAAATCCAGTCCTCTCACTTCCTCACCTGGGTTCTGCTCTCTCTATTAGGTTATTGCTGCTCAACCAATTTCACGATGTTCTGCCAGGCAGCTGTATCCAGCTCGTGGTTGAGGATGCCCTGCAATACTACACAGGTGAGCAGAAGTTTGGCTAGGAGGGCACTTACCTGCCAGAGCACACAAGGTCCTGCCTGGTAGGGCTGCAGTGGTTTCAGTCCTGGACTGCCAGAGCAAGCCTGTGCAGACATGTGTCTGAAATAGTGTTTAATAAGCAGGGGAGCCAAGAGATTGAAAACCATCCCAATTTACTGACTTTTCTGCTTGTTGCTGGCATGCCAGGATAGACCCCACAAAGGTTTGCTCCTGCCTGCTCACAAATGCTTGCAGGAGCTTTGTGAATCATAATTTTCCAGCTGAGCTGGCATACATAGCTCATTGTAATCTTGTAATAATAAAATTAAGAATAATTATACATTTGAATTACTAATAGATAATAATAATTAATGATAATTAGTAATTGTAGCTTGGAAGGAAATAATGTGTGAACATTGCAGAGGAGTGCCAGAAGCTCTCTCAGATCCAACTTAGGCCCTTTTGTTGCCCAGAGATCCGCAGGACTGGTGCTCGGCTGCAGGAGGAGGCTGTGCAATCCCTGTGCAGGGATCTGCTGCAGCCCAAGGCAGGGAGCACCAAAAGCACTCTTGTGTTGAACACTTTGCCCTGGGAACGCACTGAGGTGATCTCCAGGCCTGAGCCAGATGGAACAGAGACTTTGGGTATGTCTGACCGGAGGTAACTCTTATATCAGAATTTCTTGCAGGGGAAGAGACAGCTAACAAGGAAATACTTTGCCTCTCCTTGTCCTGGGGAGGGTTTTACTGACTGTTCAAACTATTCCTTGGACAACTTGAAATGGAATAAAGTCACCTGAAGTACCGATGAAGAAAAGGAGGGTATGAGAGGAGGTACTAGGTCTGATGTGAGAGCCTTAGTACAGTGTGATGTAGGTTTCAGTCTGTGGCAGATGTTGGAACAGAAACTCTTTGCTTTTCAGCACTGGTGACAGTCCCCAGCATGGGCTACGCTCTAGTGAGGGAGCCATTGCTGCCCTCTCAGCCTGTGTCAGTGATGAAACAGGTAAGCACAAGACAGTTTTCCTCAGATCTGTGTTCCCTATGTCAAAGGCTGACTGGGGACAAATCTAAGGAATCCAGCATCCAGCAAATCCACATACTAAGTTTGCAACTAAAGCACTCAGCTTCCACAGTTGTGGCTCTGTGATACCTATTTCTGGCCTTTTCCCAAGAAGGATGGCTCTGTTACCATGGAGAATGGAGTGATTGCTGTCTGCCTGGACATGATGGGGCACCTGACTTCACTTCGGCTGCTGGATTCTGAGAGGTCTGTGTCACCCAGTCACTGGCCCCAGCCTCCTCAAACCTATCCCAGGACAGCTGTTCACTGTATGCTCTTGTCCACTGCTGGTCTTTGTGATGCTGCTGTTTCTCTGTTCCACATTCTTTCAGAGAGTTAGTCCCAGATGGCTGCTATGCCAACCAGTTTGCACTCTTTGATGATGTTCCACTCTACTGGGATGCCTGGGACGTGATGGATTATCACTTGGAAACCAGGTAGAGGAGTAGTGCAGACAGCACTTGGATTTTGTCTTTGCTGTGAGATTCATGCCTGCCTGTCAGTGCTAGCTGTAAGAGGGCATTCACTCTGGAGAAGTGAGTGCCTGCTGTGTGGGAGGCTTGATTGGGATTTTGGAACCTGGATCTACCAGGCTAAGACTGTCTTCATTTCTTTCTCCAGGAAGCCAGTGACCACGCTGCTGAAGCCTTTGGAAATCACCCTGGCTGGGGGCCTGCGGGGAAGTGTGAGGTTCTCCCTGCAGGTTGGGAAAAGCAGCACCTTAACCCAGGAGATCATCCTGGATGCCACATGCCCATACCTCCGCTTCCTGACCCAGGTTTGGCCAGTGGCTGCTGCATGATACCAACATCCTGTGCAGCAGGAATTACATTCCCATACCTGTTTTCTTCCTTGGAGCCCTCTGGTGCCTCTCCTCCTCTGCCTTAGATGAAGGCAGCCTGAGGGTTGGGGGGCTCCCAAGGGAGAAGGGGGAAGAGGGATGGACCAGTTCATCCTGGTGTTGAGACATTGGTGTGGTTTTATTGTAGCTTATGTGAGCTGGGTGCAAGCCAACTGCTGCACACCAGGGAAGGAATAGTGCTGCTTCTCCCTGTCAGACCCCATGGTGATGCCCTTCTGCTCCCACATTTAGGTTGAGTGGAAGGAGGCTCACAAATTCCTGAAGGTGGAGTTCCCTGTGCAGGTCCGAAGCACAAATGCTACCTACGAGATCCAGTTTGGACATGTGCAGCGGCCAACACACTGGAACACATCCTGGGACTGGGCTCAGTTCGAGGTGAGAGGGACGGTGGTCTGGTCCCAGGACCAAGCTGCTTCTGCTCCCAACAGCAGCTCTGTGTGGTGAACCCATCCCTTGGTACCTGCTGCAGGTGTGGGTTCACAAGTGGATGGATCTCTCTGAGCACGGCTTCGGAGTGGCTCTGCTGAACGACTGCAAATATGGGGCATCAGCCCACAGGAATGTCCTCAGCCTCTCTCTGTGAGTTAGAGATGGATGAAGGGGGCACTGCTGCAAGTACTTTGCCTTGTTATATGTCTCTTGGAAGTCAAGGCAATACCTGGTCCTAAATGACATTATATTCTGATGGGTGGCTGTTGTCTGAGAATTTGGCTGACTTACATTATCTTAGTCAATTATGACTAATTCCTGTGAGCTGTGCTTACAGATCATTCAGGAGAGATCAGATTTTTCTGTTGCTGGCCAAAACATACTGCAGGAGGGAAGGCATAAGGAGAGGGAAGAAACAGCAATGTAAATGTTACAGGTGCATACAAAGCTAAAAGAAACTGCATATTTCATTTTTACTCTGTCAGCCACTGTTGCCACGGAGAAACACCCACTTTTTTTAGCTTCAGGGACTGTCCAGGGCCTGTTTGCTGTTGCATGTTTGCTTTCACCCCTGGGCCCAGCCTCGAGGTAGCGAGGGGAGCAGTTATCTTGTCATAGTGCTTCTCTGGCTCTACCCTGTGTGACAGTGGGTGCTGCCAAGACACCAGCCTCCCTAACCTCATGTTGCCTTAGGCTGAGAGCACCCAAGTCCCCTGATTCCACAGCAGACATTGGACACCACCAGTTCACCTACGCCGTGATGCCTCACCGGGGTGAGTGATGGGCCCTGTAGGGATATCCTGGGGTGGGGGGATGCTTCAGTGAGCCTTGGGGTGAGCATAGCTCTGGCTGTGCACAGTCGTGGCTGGCTAGAGATTCTTGTGATGCAGGTTCCTTCCAGGAAGCTGGTGTGATTCAGCGTGCCTACAACTTGAATTTCCCCCTCCATGCGGTCCCAGCCAGCTCTGCCCAGTGCCCATCCTGGAGTGCCTTTTCTGTTAGTTCACCTGCTGTCGTGCTGGAGACTGTCAAGCAGGCAGGTCCCAGGGCAGAGGTGGGGAGGACAGAAGGGGCTAGGGTGCTGTTGTTGAGTGTGGCTTGCTCTATCCCCCACACTGAGTGGTGGTTAGGCTCAGCTGAGCGGCACAACTTGGGCTGGGGAGGCTGTGCCTATCTCGTTTGTCTCAACTCCCACCTGCACTGTCCCCCAAAGGCTGAGGACAGACCTGACGCCGTGGTGGTTCGGCTCTACGAGGCATATGGCAGCACTGTTACTGCCTGGCTACAGACCTCCCTCCCCGTTAAGGAGGCAATGCTGTAAGTCCATGCCAGAGGGCTGGGGGTGTGTGGGGATAAAGATAAGTCCCTTCAGCCTCATGTGCTTTCCTCCCCAGCTGCGACCTCCTGGAGCGGCCGGCTGCAGAGGGCTGCCTCCTGCTGGGGCAGCAGGGCTTGAGGCTCTCCTTCACACCCTTCTGTGTGCTCTCTGTCCTCTTGGTCTTGAGCCAGTGACACCATCCACTGCTCTTGCTGATGCTGCAGCAACCTGGGCCAACACTATGAGCTCAAATCACAGCCTGAGCCTTCCCCAATCCCAAGAGCTGTGCAAGACAGCCATTCCAGGGCAGGACAGAGCAGTCTCCCCGTGTCCTGCACCCAGCCATCGGAGAGCAGTGCTTGAGAACAACCACATTCCTCAGGGAAGGAGGACAGTTGCCCACTGCCCAACTAGGGCTTCTGAGCTCGCTGAAGTGTGGATAAGAGTGTGGACAGGCTGGTGGCCTGCATGAGCTCTGCTTGAGCCCCTGGGGCTTGAGGAGCAGCAGCTTCCACAGTGGCTCCTGTGTCTCAGCCTTCATCTTGTCTAACAGCAAGTGTAAAAACACAGTCCACTCCTTTGCCTCTTCCTCTGCCTTTGCACTGCCCTTGCAGATGGGGAACACAAATAAACAACAGGATTACATCAAGGTCCAGCTTGTTTGCTCAACTTACTTCCAGGTAACTGCACTGACCTGCCTCCTCCCAGGGGTTTTGCTGTAGCTGCTGCCCCTTTAGTGTCTTCAGCAGGATTTCACTACTCCTGGGACTGGGGAGGCAGAGCTTACCTTTATTTTGGGGGAGACGAGGTGGATGGAAAGCCTGCTACAGCCTCTGTGGGGAAAAGGGTGGGCACTGGGGTTATCCTTAGCATGAAAAAGTGTGCATGGTGATTTCTACACAAAATACTTTATTAGAAAAAACAGTGATTGGAGCAGCAGCCAGAAAAGGGAAGAGAGAACCCAGTTTCAGTCAGAGGGAAGAGTCACAATGTAAGGTCCTGGCCCTTTGTCCCCTCAAATCCCTCTGGACATCAGGAAAATGCATCACCAAGCCAAGCTTCTCCCTCACACACTGGCAGGATGCAACAGTAGCAAACAGCTGTGAGCACAGGTACAGAGTAGCTTCATTTCCCCCTTCGCTAATCCAGGTCCATGGCCAGGCCCTCCCTGAGCCATTAAATGCCTCTCAGGAGGTGGGCAGTGGGCAGCACTCACAAGGCAGGGACTGTGCCTGGAAAAGGGAGAGGGAGATGAGTCAGAGGGCAAGGGAGTGTCTCACTCTGCCCCACTGGCTCCTTTTCTTGCCATTTGACACCCCTCAGTCCCTTTGATACAATTGAGCACTCCCACGGCCCCCAGCTGTGCGTCTGAAAGCTGTAGGGGCTGCTTAGTCTCACCTCTGCCCTTGCGTGCAGACCTCTGGCGGCTTCTTTTGGTGTTGAGAAGCACCTCTGGCTCAGGCAAGGCTGGAGCAGGGGTCACTCTCCTCCTCCTTCGAGCATGTCCCTTCCCTGGCCCACTAGCCTCCTCCTCCTCCCCTTCTTCCTTCTCATCTGACTTCGGGGGAGTTGCTGCAGCCCTGCGGCACCTTTTCGAGGCACGTGAGGTGACCTGGGTAGACATCAGAGCTGGAAGTTAGCAGCAGAAGTGTGCTTGGAGCACCAGAAGATGGGAAGCTCTGTATAGGATCACCACCATGAATTCAGGAGCAGCCTCAGTAAGGTAAGGGGAACAGGACAGCCAAACGACCACAAAGCTGCTTACCTTAGGGGTCAGTGCCTTGGGGTCTGCCTTCAGCTGAGTACGCTTTTTGCAGGGTGTCTTCTGAGGCACCTGCCCTGTGTGAGAGGACATGCCCAGGTTAGGAGGGGTGAGAAAGGGATGAGGCACAGCCTGAACCCCAAGAGACAGGCCATGGCACAGTGACCTTGCAGGGATGCTGTCCTGGGTGATGAGTTGAGCTCTGAGGAACTGCAAGATGAAAAACCATCCTGCCAGTGCAACAGCTGTGTCCAAGCAGCTTGGGATGGGGGTGGGAAGCCCAGGGGAAAATAGGCTCTGTCCCCTGATGCCAACAGCTGTTACAGGCCTGTCAGCACCACAGGGAGAGGGCCTTTGCTCCTGCCTGTGCCTTTATGCTGCACAGTAAGGACACATTTGCCCAGTCCCGGAGCAAGAGTGGGTCCCCTGGTGGGGGAGGGAGGACACTCACCTCTGGGAGCCATGGGGCCAGGCTCTCCCTGCAAGGAAGGGACAGAGCATTGACTGGCGTGCATGCAGTAATTCTGCAGGCAGCAACAGCAGAATCCCTGCCCCTTCTCCATCCCACAGCAATGGCAGGGATAGGGAAAGAGCTGCACTTCTCTGGGAAGCCAGGAGAGTCAGGCTGACTCTGCCTGTCCTGTGGGGACTCACCTGTCAGTCCTGTTCCTGCAAGGCCACAGACACAGGGCACAGGAGCAGAACAGGGCTACCAGATCACCCAAGCCCCTCATTCCCTTCATCTGCTCCAGACTGCCCCCCATCCCTTGGCCAGCTGGCTACCACACAGAGGGTTCTTGTCACCTCCATGCCGAGCAGCTTGGTGCAGAGAGAGATCTCCAGCCACTCAGTGTAATGCTTGGGAGTCTCAGCAAACAGCAAATGGGCTGGAGGAGTGGTTTGTGGTTCCTACCTGGAACCATATGGTCCTGCCGTTGTGGTCACGCAAGGAGCTCATGCCAGGCACCAAGTAACACTGCAACCAGTTCTTGAAGGCGGCATAGTTATCTGCATGCTCAGGATCAAAAAGCTGCTTCTCTGGGAAGAAGAGAGGGAAAGCACAGAATTAGAGCAGAAGCCATGATCACGGTGTCAGGATGCCTGCCCAAACCTCCTGATACTGGGAATGCAAACCCCCAGCCTCCCTACCACCCCCAGCTGTCCCTGTTCCCCAGCTGACTGTCCTGTTGTCTCACCTGCCATGATGACCTCCATGGGCACAGCGTGGCACAGCTCCAGGAGATCTGGGTTCTTCTGCATCAGCTTCACCTTCTTGCTCAACCTCAGGGAAGGATCCTGCAAGGGTTGAGAAGGGAAGGGAAGTCACCTGCCAGCCACCTCTGTCTCCTTGGTGTCTCTTCTCCCCAGCACTAGCCAAATTCTCTGTCTCTTGCCCTCCTGAGGATTAGTTGTCATACTCTCCACACATGCCAGCCCTGAGCTCACCTCACAGCAGGCTTCCAACTTAGCTACAAGACATGAAAGAGGGCTAACACACAAACACCAGCAGTTTCAAACACATCCTTCAGGCTGTGTAGTTTAAAATAGCCACTTTCTCTCCCCCAAGGCCACAAGAGCAGCCTTGGGCTTTACTGCAGCCTTCCCTGGAGATTTTAAGCTTCCAAGGTGTTTTGTTTTCCTCTCCTCTCCACCCACCCCAAAAATATTCATAGACATCTTGAAAGCAGAAGCCAGGCACAGCTCATCCTGCAGGGCCACAGGTGACCAAACCCCTCCTATGACATCTGTCTGGAAATCTGCCACTTTCTGAGCCTGTGAAAGTACCTAGTATTCCTCACCTTCTTCCTCCTCTTCTGCACCTGATCCTTCACAGCCTCCAGCACAGTCCGAGCCTTTTCAAAGGGAGGGATCTTCAACCTGAAAAAGTTCCACACAAGCCTGAACCCTCTGTTCTGGCACTGTCCATATCTACCAGGTAAGGAGGCACTGCCAGCTTAGCCAAAGAACCATCAAGCTTCAACAAAGTCTTGGAGACCAAACTTCCATGGCAGGTCAGTGGGTGCTCAACCCACTTTACCTGTACAGGATCTCAGCACGCAGGTAATTCCCAATCCCATTGAAATATTTCTGGTTTAAGAGGGCCTCACAGATGGGCTTGTCAAAAGCCTTGTCATCCAGGTTCTTCAGCACGTTCTCTCTGCAACAGAGCATGGGGCATCAAGAATAGTCACCTGGGCATGTCTATGCAGGAAAAGCTGTCAAAACCAAGCAGGGGGCATTCCTTCAGGGAGCTCACCTGAAAGCTTGGTACTCGGAGATTACGCAGGGCCCGCGTTCCTGCTGCCAGGCGTCCCCCAGGCGCCAGGACCCGAATCGGCGGGGGTCGACGAAGCAGAGGGCGCGTGGGGGGCTCTCGCGGGTGAGGAAGCGCAGGTGGGCATGGCGGGGCAGCTCGGCGGCTGGGCACAGCCGGAACGACCCCGACATGCCGAAACGGAACACGAGGTCCTGCGGGGGGGCGGCGGCGGGGTCCAGCGCGCTCAGCGTCAGCCGCAGCTCTTTGCCGCGGGCAATGGCCGAGATGCGGTAGGCCTCGCTGCGGAAGGGCACTTCGGGGCCGCGGCCCACCGCCGAGCGCTCCACGCCGCCCGCAAACACCAGCCCGCCGCACGCCCTGTTGATGAAACGCCCGGCCAGATGCACCTCCGGGCACTCGGGCATGGCCGCGACGGTACCGAGACCGGACCCCCCACCCCGCCACCGCCTCCGGGTACGACACGCCCCGCCCTCTCCATTCACTGAGCGGCGGGCGGTGCGCGCTCCTATTGGCTGCGCGGAGGGCGCTGCACGGCCCCATTGGCTGCGCGGAGGGCGCTGCACGGCCCCATTGGCTGCGCGGTAATGCCGGAGGTTGTGCTGCCCAGGCGGCCGCACCGCAGGAAGACACAGCAAGGTACGGCTCGGCTTTGTCATCGGGACTTTATTGAAGCTGCCCCGAGAGCCCCTGGATGCCAGGACGGCAGGTAAAAGTCCCCCTTCCCAGTCAAGAGCATCAGATTCGGCCCGGCAAGTGTCCCTGCCTCCCAGCATGGCCCCTTCTGGCTCCTCAGAGAAGGGTATTCATCAGAGTCTGGGCTTGCTTCAGCTCTGCAGAGAGGATGGAGGTGTCAGGGAGCTGCTGGTATTGTAGCATCCTCCACAGCATCCCTCCCAGCATCTCCCATGAGCCTGGAGGTCCCTGCTGCCACCCATCCTTCAGCCTCACCTGTCAGCAGCACCCGGAACTTGTCGGCCGAGAGGGTCATGGAGACAGCCGATGTTCTGCACTCTCTGTCCCTCACGTTGAAGGTCAAATGCACCAGGGGCTCGTTGACCTCCTGCAGCTCGCTAGAGCTGAGGGTGTAATCCACCCTCCAGCACACCGAGCCCAGCTGGCTCACTGGGGTGGGTAGTGGGGTGATGTCAGCACCCTGGCTCACTCCAGCAGGGTGACTGACACCAACCCCCAAAACCCTGTGAAGACTGAACACTCCACTCACATCGCAGGCTACAGGCCCTGAGGCTGTCCTGGAGGGAGCTCTGCTTCTCCTCATAGGTACGACACAACCCACTGGCATGCTCTGCTCATGAGGAAAGAGAAGAACCACCCTGCTCACACCAGCCCCGCAGCTGCCAAACCCCACCAAAGCACCTGAGGAGACCCTGGGGATGGATGGCGCAGAAGGGAGGTGATGGAGCACAGCACAGCATCCAGCCAGTCCTGCATCCGGTGTGAAGAAGGCAGCACTGGGAACTGTGTTGGACACATCCTACCAGGTCTGGCCTGTGGTGCCACCCTAGGGTCCCCCCCCTACCTTTGGGCAGCCCCAGCTGCTGCAGCTCACTTGACAAGGACTCGCTGTCTACATTGTGCTTGGCTGCACTGGAGAGGATGAAGCAGAGGACAGCGATGGTCGCCTTCACGTCCCCAGACTCTGCGGACAGGATGGAGGGTGAGCTCTGCCACCTTCAGAAGGTAACTCCAGCTGAATTGCTGCCCATGCCCAGCGCAGGGCTCCACGGGGGGATCCCAGTTAGGATAGCAGTGCTTACCTAACTTTGCATCTGAGGTCAGCTTCAGGATCTTCTCATACTGCGGGAGAGCAGAGCATCATAGTAAACACCAGGTAACACACTCACTACCAACACTGACACTGATAATCCTTAGCTTAATAACATGTAACATGCATATTACTACTAGTAGTAGTGGTTGATAGCATTCTTATTGCTGAGGCTCCACGAAGAATACAAGATTAATTAATATTGCAGATTATTAATATTGCCGTAGTGTTGAACCACTGGCATAGCCCCGCACTCACTTCGATGGCCTCCCCCAGCAGGTCCCGCAGCACCTGGGCGCAGATCAGCTTCAGCTTCACCGAGGACTGCGGGAGGGAGAAAGAGGGTGAGCAGCGTGCCTGGGGCGGGGAGGGGGCGGACAGGGGGATGGGGGGGCGCGGGCACTTAACGATTTTAGCCAGGGTGCTGATCTCGGCCAGCACCCAGTCGGGGCAGTCCAAGTCCCCGCAGAAGCGGAACCGCTGCGGGGGGGAGAGGCGGTCAGAGCCCGCAGCGGGCCTTTTGCGCCGTCCCCCCCCGCCGCCCCCCGCCCCACCATGTCGCCGCCGTTCCGCAGCCCGCGGTGCCGCTGTAGATCCGCCTGCGCGACCCGGAACCGCTCCCGGGGCGGCAGGGGGGGAGGCCTTTCCGCCCTTCCCCGCCCCCTGCCCCGTGTGCCCGTGGGGTGTTCCCCGAGTGCCTCTGCGGGGCCCTTGGGCCCGGGACACCGAGAGCGCGGCGAGATCCAGCGACGGGGCAGAGGACGGAGCTCCCTGGAGCGGGATCCTGGCCGACCGCGGACCGTCTGGAAGGGCCTCTTCGACACGTCCCTCAGCCCGACCGCCTGAGCACCTCCCTTCCCCACAGGCTCCAAGGCACGCCAATCCCGGCCCGCCTTTCTCGGCTTTGTCCGAGCACAGCCCACTATTTCAGTCCGGCCGCGGTCCTGCCGAGCCCTGCCCGCCCAGTCGCGGCCCGGCCCCTCGGCCCGGCCCGGCCTCGCCCCCGCCGTGCCCCCTGGGGCGCAGGGCCCGCCGGCGCTGCTTCCTTCGGGACCCGGCGGAGACGCGGCCCCGCTGCCGCAGCATTGGCAGGTGCTGGTGGGGCCCGGGAAGGGCGGGCGGGAGCTCCGCGGGCACGTCCCGCCAGGTGTTGTCCCGTGGGAAGGGGGACGGCGGGGATCGGCCCCTGGAGCCGCGGTGGCGGCGGGAACGGGGCCTGAGGGGACAGCGGGGTTCGAGGAGACGATCGGGGCGGGATTGTCGGGAAGGGTCCGAGCGGGTATAAATACCGCGCTCGAGGGGCCGCTGGGGCAGGGGTGATGATGGGGCTGCGAGTCGCCTGTTCCCGGTCCGCGATCCTGTGGGCGCCGCTGAGCTGAGGCGGGGCCCCGCGGCTGGGGTCCGTGTCCCGGGCCAGCCGAGCCGTCCTGTCCGCTGCGCCCCACGGGGTCGGGCAGCGCAGCGGGGGAAGCCGGTGTGGGGCCCGTAGTGGCGGCGGGGGAACTGGCCGCTGCCGGGAGGGGCCCCCGGGTGAGGAGGGATGGGATGCAGCCTCTCGGGGGTCTGGTGTTTAAAGTAATACTAAAAATAAAGGCAATAAATGTGGTTACTTCTATTGTTATTTTATTCTACTTTTATTTTCAGCTCTATTGCTTCTTTATTGTTTATCCTTATTATGTTACTCTGATATTATTCTATTCCGTTTATTACTCTATACTATTGCATTATTGTAGCTTAATTCTTTTTTTATTATTCTTTTACTAGATATACAATTGTGGTGCCAGAGGGGACATATAAAACCCCTGGGACTGGAGTCAGACCCAAACTGGTGTGGAGCAATTGGAAGGTTGAGGCTGGAGGTGCATAAATCTGATGGGGAAGGGGTTGGAGCTGCAGCTCAGGGGCTGCAGGAGCTGCCTGGGGGGTTCCAGCCCCTGCACAGTGGGACCAAGCACAAGCTGAGTGTGGCCACTCAGGGCTGATCCTGGGGCTCAGAACCAGCCCAGGGACACAGAGTGGCCATTCCCAGCCCCTGATGCTGGCTGGGAGGTGGCTGTGGGCAGGTAGGGGATGAGACCCAGGGATAGTGGGAGGGTGTGTGTTGGGGGTCAGGTGTCATGTGCCTCCAAATTTGGGGCTCCATTGGGACAGGTGGCAATTCTCGTAGGGATATGTAAGTGATGACAGCAACTGAGCTGTGGCCTTGTCAACAGCCCTAGGCTGCAGTGAGAACCAGGAGCTGTTCAGATCCCAGTTTGGGTCTACTTGTGGAATGGCATTATCCACTACAAGGCCATTCTGTTCTGCCCCGACCACAGCTTGTGGGTGCTTATCCTCCCAAATTTGTCATGCCTTTTGCAATATCAATTTATTTTCCTGTGGTCTGAAAAGAATTCCTGACAAAAAATCCCAATCTTTCCAAGTGTAATCTGCACTCCTTAGACACTCATCTACTCTTTCTCCTACTCCTGTAGGATCCTCCAAGTAAGATGGAAGGTCTTTAATCCTCTTATATCCTGAGTTGTAAGTGGTACTATTACAAAACCAAAACCTCCTTCTTGCTCCTGCAGAGGAACCTGTCTCAGTGGCATTTGCAACACTCTGGCAGTGTACTGTTTTCCTCCCTTGTGTTTGGAGGGCACAGTTTCCTCTCCCTCACTGTCACTGTCCATCACAGGTGCATTAGAGGCTGTCTGTACCTTCCCTGCAAATTGTTCTGTTGTTCTGTCTATCCTCTTGATAGAGTGGAGATTGCAGCCCATCCCATTTTAAGTCTTCTTCCTTTTTATTTGTGTTTTCTTGAGTCCTTTGTTTTTCACAGGGTACAGTTTTACAGAAGAAGTTTGCTTTAACCACATACCACCACAATAATTTTTTTCAATTGTTTCCTTCCCACTATCACCTAAAAAGCTCACACAATCTGGATAAGACCAGCACTGTAAGACCCAAAATCTGGCTACCTAAATCCTTGACGTAGTGGGTACTCCAGCCAATAAAAATAACAATATTTTACCATTAACTCCTTAGTTACCCCTTTTGATAGATTTATACTGTCCTAAAATTCCAACATAAGGGGCTATCTGGAGGAATATAAGGGTTGTTATCCTTTTATCTTAAATAAGCATTGTCTGTCTTTTTGGAGTATTTCATCCCAAAAAAGTCCAAGGATTTGAAAGATACTTTGAACTAGAATTGTTATCAGTTTCACCTTGTGTAGTCTTTTTCTACTTGCCTTTTCCAAGTGGCCCTTAACTTCAGCAGTTAGATTTCCTTGGGAGAATTTTCCTTCTCATTCTCCAATCTCCCACTTTCCCGCTTGAGTTTTCCTTGCCTGTTGTGGTTTTTGCTCCTTTTCTCTGTTGCTCTCTGGGAGGTGGTGATGTGTGCAACACTGACCAGAAGGATCCCTCTTTTTCCTTGGTTTGATGGGAGTCACCACAGGATCATGCCCTGAGAAGCCTTTTCCTCCTTCTCGGCTACTTGTGTGGATTGATTAAAAAAATTTCTGATTAATAAGTTTATAATTAATGTGTCCCAGTTCTGGGTGCCATCTGTGATGTGTAAGTGAGACACGTGAACTGCCAATACAATGTCTGTTTTATTGAGCTTTATATCCATCTTAAAAGCCTTAGGAAGGGGACATTAACATATTTGAATACCTCTGTGCAACCCTCCATGAATCATCAGTTTGCTTCTTTAGGGGGCATGTGTGATCAGTGAGCTCCTCCCTCGGTAGTCCTGCTTGGTCCTGGGAAATTGAGTTTCCAGGCTGTCCTGCCTCCATTACCTGTAACCTAAAACACAATCCCCACATTCCTCCCCAAAAATAGGGTCATCTCACCACCTCTTCTAAATGCCAGGGGTTCACCTCAGCCTCTGAAAATCAGGAAAGAGACCCCCAAAAGATGTTTATAGCCCCCCAACTCGCTGGAAAGCATCAGGACCTCCCCAAAACAAACTCCCTATGTCCCAACCTGTGGGGACAGGTGCTGGAGCCACATGTTCCCCACAATTCATGACAGTAATTCACTCAGGATAGGAGGGCACCCCAAAAACTCCCTCCAGTCATTCTAGACCCCATCTTATGCCTCCAAATCCCCCCATCCCCCTCCAAGTCCCATCCCAACCGTCACAATTTTGTCCCACCCCTCTCTGGTTGCTGAGACCTCGGTGGACAGGTGGATTTTGATGGGCTTTGGGGAGGTTGTTGGATTGAGCCATTTTGGGGAGGGAGGGAGGGAGGGAGTAATTTTGAGGTGGTTCACCATTTTGGGGTAGGATCAAGGCATTATGAGGTGACAGATTGATGCCTCTCAGATTTTAGATTGCCAAGTGATGGAGAAAAATCGTTATGAGGTGACAGATTGATGCCTCTCAGATTTTAGATTGCAAAGTGATGGAGAAAACTCACTCAGCCTGGGCACCCCAAATTTTGGGAAAAACTTACCCAAATTCCCATCCAAAACACTGAAATCCTCCTGAATATCCCTTTGAACCCCAAGTTCCTCCCCAAAATTCCAGTAAAATGGTGTGACTTTAGATGTCTTTGTTCAACTTCTTTATTTTTACCTCAATTTCAAGTGATTCTAAGGGATGAAGATGAATAGAAGAAAATTAAAAACATAAAAAAGGTATCATGTGAGTATGCATGGGGTTGGTAGGGTGGCCTATAGGCAGGGCCATAGAGAATTAGAATCATAGAATTATTTAGTTTAGAAAAGATCTGAAAGATCAGTCAGGGTTGCTTGAGGCCACCAGAAGAAACAATTGAATGAAGCAGATAAGATTCTTTAGGGTCAAAAGTCAGCAAATACCCTCTTTCCAATGAATTCCTGATGTCAGTCTGTGTCCCCATGGATGTTCTTCCCCCTGCATTCACCCAGGTGCCTACAGGGAACAGGGAGGATGTGGAGACCACCAGCCAGGTGTCTTCTCAACGTGGATCACCAGGAATATGGGTCATCAGGTCTGTTCCCAACATGGATCTTCTAATGGATGACGGAGTTGGAGCAGCGGACAAAGCTCTTCCTGAAGTCAGGGTACTCCGTTACTGGTGCATCCGTTGGTGTTGCAGCAAGACCCATCTCTGGGTGAAGCTCTTCCCGCACTGGGGACACTCGCAGGGCCTCTCCCCAGTGTGGATGTGCTGCTGGATGAGGTTGGAGCTCTGGGTGAAGCTCTTCCTGCAGTCGGTAAAGCAGAAGGGCACTGTGTGTGCACTGATGCCTAAGGAGATTGGAGCTGGTCTGAAACCTCTTATCATAGAATGGAGTGGGTAGGAAAAGATCTCAGAGATCATCAAGTCCAACCCTTGGTCCAACTCCAGTCCCTGTACCAGATCATGGCACTCAGTGCCATGTCCAGTCTCAGTTTAAAAACCTCCAGGGATGGGGAATCCACCCCCTCTCTGGGCAGCCCATTCCAATGCCTGAGCACTCTCTCTGGAAAGAATTTTCTTCTGATATCCAACTTAAATTTCCCCTGGCAGAGCTTAAGCCAGCTCTTCCCACACTTGAGACACTCATAGGGCCGTTCCCCATTGTGGATTATCTGATGTCAGATTGGGTGAGACCTCCAGCTGAAGCTCTTCCCACATTCCAAGCACTCACAGGGCTTCTCCCTGCTGTGAAGCTGCTGCAGCACCACCAGGTCAGAGTTCCGGCTGAATCTGCAGCCGCTTTCTTGGCACAGACTGGCTTTGTGCTCCTTGGAGCACAGAGGGCTGTGTGTGGGGCCCCTCTTCCTGGGGCATCTCCATGGCTTTTCCTATAAAGTAACTTCCTGTGCCATGGAGCCATTCAAAATGGCCTCTGCCACGAGGTTCTGCCAGGTGGATTTGTTCTCCTTTCTCTCTGTGCTCAGCTCAGTGACTGGGGGAGGAAGGAAGGAGGACAGGGAGGGGGTTTGCCTCTGTGCCAGAGGGAAGGGGCAGGATATCCCCACAGATCTCTCCCCAGCAGGATGGTGTCAGTAGCGGGGTTGTCCTGCAGCTGGGGGCGATGCTCGGCTGGAAGATGCAGGATGAGAGGGACAAGGAGTCACTGACTTCCTCCTCACCTACTTATGTGTCCTGGTGCATCTCAATCTTCCTCACAGCCTCCTCCTCCATCTGGTCAAGGTTTGGGAATGAGAAGTCCTGTTTTGGCGAGAAAAACAAACTATTAGTGAATTGGGTTGGGGGTTCCTCCTCCCAAGTCCATCTCTAGAAGTACCCAGTGTCTTGGTTTTAGGCAATTTGTTGGGTTGGAGATCTTGGACAGAAGTCTCTTCCCTTGGATTCAATACTCCTGGTTTCTGCACTACAGACAGAGAGAGACCAAAACCACCTTGATGTAAGGGAAAAAGTAGTTCTTTACCAAGAAGACATGCTGATAACAATATTCATAAAACTGGGTTAAACTAACCAATGAGGAGAAAGTTCCCAGGCCTCACCCACTGGCCCCAGCTCAGATGGGATCTGGCCTCCTCCAGTTGGCCACAGGATGGAGACACGATGCCCCCACTTCCACATGGTTCATCTCCCTCTTGCTCAGAAAACCCACCAGGAACCTGGATAGTCAGTGCTGGAGTGAGGCTGCAGTGCTGGGACAGGCAGTTGGGCAGATCTGTGGACCCCCAAGACACCTGTTTGACTCAGCAATGGGACTTGGTTATTGCAATTTCAGTGATTGTTGGTTGGAGTGGTGGTTGTGATGCTGTCAATGTGGTTATCTCAGCCTGGATCCCTCGAGGGGGTGGTGGAAGCCCCAAGGGGGCAGAGAACCTCCAGACTCAGAGTTCTATATGCTCAGGTTCATCTGGGAGTGCCCCAGGTCCCCTCCCCTGGGGTGGGGAGTTTTACACTGGATGAGGTAATACTGTGGGTCAGGGGACATTTTCAGGAGTCTTTTGACATGAAGCCAAAAAGCCAATAAAGAACTGCTAAGAGTCTTTTAGCAGCAAAGGTATTTATTGCAGCGCTGGGGGCTAGCCCAGGCAGTACCAGGAAAAACTAGCCCACCTCTGCACCTGTACAAAAGGGTTTACAGAGTTTTACATCATGGTTACATCCCCTTACATGAATTATTAATGTTGTTTACATAGTAATGATTAGGCAGGATTTAGGTGGAGTTAAGGCTGCCCCCAGACCCTCATAACTCCCTCCCAGACCGTCCAAACCACCCCAGGACACCCAAACTGGGATCTCGAAATGACAGCTACAGCTGAGTGAGACACATGGGCAGCCCTAAAAAGCGGGAAAATAGAATTTTTTTATTTTTTTTCTAGAGGCTGAAAGGCGGAAATTGGGGATGCTGCTCTTGGAAAAGGGAATGGTATGACCGGGAATGGGTCCCCCAGCTCTGCTATCGCCCCTCTCCGCTCTCTCCACCACGGGGGTCCCGGGGTTCCCACCCACCGCTGGCTCTTCCCGATGTCCCCATAACCGGTGCCCCCCCGCCGGTCCCGGGCTGGCGATGGAGATGGCGGTGGCCAACCCGGGAACACCGACCCCGACCTTGGGGGGACCCGCATTCCTCTGCCCCCCGCAGCCCCACCGGGACCCCCAAAAATCACCTCCCGGGGACCCCCAATAACCCCCTCACGAGGGACTTTTGCGGCTCAGGTCTGAGGTCCGGCAAGATCCGGACATCTCATTCCACCCCAGAAGAAATCCAACAGACACCCCCCTCCTCGCTACCGATAATTTGGGCAAGCTCGCCCTCCCCGGTCACGTGCGTGGTGCGGGGGCGGGCCCGAGCTCCTCCTTTTCCTTTTCCTCTTCTTCCTCTTCCTCCTCCTCCTCCTCCTCTTCCTGGCCAGGAACTCTCGGGTGAGCGGAGGGAGTTCGATGGGGAAAGGGAGGGGAGGGGGCAAAAGAAAGGGGGGGACCCGCAAACTCCATAATCCCCCCAGTGCCCCACAAAGGGCCGTGCGGGGTGTGCGATGGAACACGAGAGCCGGGATAGGCCCGGGAAGGGAACAAGGAATGTGGCCGCTCCTTGGCCGCGCTGGGGCTGCCGCGGGGCGGGGCCGGAGCTGCACACAGGGACGGCAAAGGGCCCCGAGAAGGTGCTGCGGGACCCCCGAGCCGAGCCCCGAATAGCCTGGGGGGCTCGGGGGGGGGGATTGTTTTGTGGTCGGGTGGAGCTTTGGGGCTTGAGGCACCGCAAACTTGAGCCGCAAATGTCGCTTGGGAGATATTGGGAGTCCCCAGGAGGTGTTTTTTGGGGTTCCCGGCAGAGCCCCGCGGTGTGCGGGGGGGTGCGGGGACGCCCCTTGGGGGGGGTTGGTGTGCCTGGATCAGGCCCTTCATTGGCAGCCCGGAGAGAGGGGACCCCCAATACACGTGGGACCCCCAGCAGCCCAGACAGGAGAGAGCCCCGAAACCCCGAAATGGGGAGACTAGAGAGGGGGAACTCCTGGCAGGTTTTTTTGGGCTAAATCTTGATGTTTTGGGCCGGATCTTAGAGGTGCAGGGAGGACACAATGCTGGGAAAGGAGGTTTTTCAGGGGTTTGCAGGGCCAAGGAAACGGCGGTGTAGGGGCTTGGAGAAGTGGGGTGGGGGATCCAGGAGGAGCCTATGCCCAGGAAAGGTGGGTCCAGGGGTCCCCGATGTCAGAGAAAGGGGGGTCATGGGGTAGGAAGACCCCAAATGGCCAGAAAGGGGCTTCAGGTTTCATCCCCCGGTGTTCAAAAAAGGGGATCCTGGGGAAAAGCAGAAATGGGTGCCCAGGGGGTGCCAGGGTAGAGGAAAAGGGGAACCTGTGGGGTGGGAGAGGTTGGATGGCTGGGAAAGGGGATGCAGAAGAAGGTGCCCAGAAATGGATGTCCAAGGGGGTCCCAGCATCAAGGGAAAAGGGTGGATGCAGGGACTGGCACTAGACTGGGTCTAGAGGGTCCCTATGCCCAGGAAAGGGAGATCTAGGAGTCTCCAGTTTCAGGGAAAGGTGATTCACAGGGTGGGGAGACCCAGAATGGCTGAGAAGGGATTCCGGTCCTCCCTGGTGTGAAGGAAAGGGGCTCTGGGAAAAGCAGGAATGGCTGTCCAGGGGGTCTCAGAGTCAAAGAGAAGGTGGGGTTTGGGGTCTGGAAGAGGGAGGATGGCCAGAAAAGGGGGTACAGGTCTGTATTGGTGCAGGATAAGGGGGTGCAGGGGCATCCCAGTGCCTGGGAATGTGGGATCAGGAGGGTCCCAAGGTCAAGGAAAAGCAGGACTAGGGGTGGGAGGAGGTGGTTGGGGAGTCCAGGGAGTCCCTTTGCCCAGAAAAGGGGAGTACAGGGAGTGCCAGGGGAACGGAAAAGGGAGTGTGGAGTCTGGGAGAAGCAGGATGGGTGGGAAAGGAGAGGCAGGAGGATCCTGGAGTTAAAGAAGGGGGAGTCTGGAAAACTAGGAATGACCATGCAGGGGGGTTTCCAGTGACTGAGAAAAGGAAGTGCAGGAGGATCCCAATAATAATAGGGAAGAGAAGGAGGAAACAGTGGGATGAGGCTCCAGAGTGCCAATTTCCAGCAGCAGGAAGGCAGCGAGAGGGCAGGGAAGTGTACCCAGGGAAAGGAATCCCAGAGCGGATCTGCTGGTCAGGGACAGAGCAAGAACTGGGATGAGGATTTTGGGAATGCAGAGCAGCAGGATGGGGGTTGCCCTCCCACTCCTGCCCATCCTGTGCTTCCCAGAGCCCAGTCGCTTCCAGTATGACCCAGCTGCTCCCACTATATCTCACTTGGCCACACATGGTCCCAATTGGTCCCAATACAGCACCAGTCACTCCTGGTGTGATCCCAGTCACTTCCAGTCTCTCTCAGTATGATCTCAGGATTATCCTAGTTGCCCCCCATCTCTGACAGGAGGAGCCCAAAGTTCCTGTAACATTTGGAGGACCTACCTGGAGGAGGGTCCCTCCAAGATCTGTGGCTGAAGGAATAACACTGAGTCATTGAGGTTCCCACAGAGCCACTCCAGGCAGTTGAAGGTGGTCCCACAACCCCTCCTGCTGCCTCAGAATCCCTTGGGATTCCCCATCCATGCCTGCAGTCCCCCCTCCAAGATCTGCAGGCTCCTGAGATGAGCCCAGAGGGGTGGAAGTGCCCACCCACGGGGGCAACAAGCCTAAAAAGGGGCCTGAAGGGGTGGTACCCTGGGACTCCCAAGAAACCAAAGTGGGGAGCTCAGAGAGGGGAGACGCCTGGGGACCTGGCACCCCAAAGCAGAGAATCGGGGCAGAAAGGACCCCTGGGGCCCTCAAACCCTCAGTATCCCTAAGCAAGGGGACCCCAGAAAAGAGGAAGATGAGAGAATCGGGACTCCTTGGATTCCCTGGAGCCTCAGTAGCCTGGAGAGGGCAGGGACCCTGGAGAGGGAGAACCCCAATACACATGAGATTCCCAGCAGCCTGGACAGGGGGGGACCCCCAGAATCCCAAAGTGAAGAATCCAGAGAGGAGGAACTCCTGGAAGGGTTTTTTTGGCCTGAAGGTGGTTCAGAGGTTTTTATGGACACAAGATGCCCAGGGACTTCTAGAGAAGGACTTGAGCAGGAGGAACTCTCAATGTGCTTACATCTTGTTTTTCCCCCAAACCAGGATTTCTCCTTCTCAAACCTTGGTGATATGGAGGAGAAGGCTGTGATAAAGATTGAGGTGCCCTGGGACTCCCAGGCAGGTGAGGAGGAAGTCAGTGCCCCTTTGCCCCTCTCTTGTGCTGCATCTTCCAGCCAACCATCGCCCCTGGCTGCAGGACAACCCCGCTGCCAACACCATCCTGCTGGGGATGAGTTTGGGGGAATCTCCTTCCCCTTCCCTGTGGCATGGAGGCAAATCCCCTCCCTGTCCTTCTTCCTTCCTGCCCCAGGCACCGAGCTGAGCATGGAGAGCATGGAGGACAAATCCCCCCGGCAGAACCTCGTTGCAGAGGCTGTTTTGAATGGCTCCACAACACAGGAAGTTACTGATGAGGAAAAGCCACAGAGGTCCACCAGGAGGGGGGACTCCAAATCCAGCCCACTTGGATCTGAGGAGGAAAGACCCCCGCTGTGCTGGGACAGCAGCTGGAGTTTTAGCCAGAGCTCTGACCTGGTGGTCCCTGAGCAGCTTCAGAGCAGGGAGAAGGCCTATGAGTGCTTGGAATGTGGGAAGAGCTTCAGCCGGAGCTCCACCCTGATCCGCCACCAGCAGATCCACACTGGGGAACGACCCTACAAGTGCTTGGAATGTTGGAAGAGCTTCACCAACAGCTCTCACCTGATCCGCCATCAGCACACCCACACTGGGGAACGGCCCTACACGTGTAGGGAATGTGGGAAGAGCTTCAGCAACTGCTCCAACCTGACCAGCCACAAGTTGATCCACACTGGGGAACGTCCCTATGAGTGTTGCGAATGTGGGAAGAGGTTTCAGAGCAGCTCAGGTCTCCTCCGGCATCAGCGCACGCACACTGGGGAGAGGCCCTTCCACTGCACCGACTGCGGGAAGAGATTCAACCACAGCTCCAGCCTCATCATCCACCGGCGCATCCACACCGGGGAGAGGCCCTACGAGTGTTCTGAGTGTGGAAAGAGCTTCAACCAGAGCTCCATCCTGGTCAAACACCAGCGCATCCACACTGGGGAGAAGCCCTACAAGTGTCCTGAGTGCGGGAAGAGCTTTACCCAGAGCTCTGTCTTGACCAGACATCAACGAACCCACCGGTAAGGAAAGCCCTACAAGTCCCTGAAATAACTTTTACTAATACAAGTATGTGACAATTACTATAGGGGTTGCATAGTGGATGATAACATTTAACTGCATGATTACCCTTAACTACTAGCAAAAACCCCCAAACCATAAGCACTCTACACAAAGCAGCACAGCAACCTAAGCCTCAATACAGAAGTTAAGCAGCAGTCCTGCACTACAGAACTCAAACAGCATCCCCCCAACAACAAAAATCTAACCACCAGAAGCACAGTGGCCTAGTACAAAATTTAAACACACTGGGTAACACAAAGCAGAAGCAAAAGAAAGCTGCATACCTTAAAGCAACCTACTAACAGTGAGCAACAAAACAAAACCACAAGTAAAATGCAAGATGTATACCCAGTGAGTTGTAGCAAAGTATATTCAGTAAATGAGGTTTCTTTGGGTAAAGGTGAAAGATGTTAATCTATCACAAAGTGTAAGGTGTAAGGTATACCCAGTGAGTTACAAAGTCTAAGGCAAGGAAAACTTTAGTAAATGAGGTTTCTATGGGATGAAAGTGACAGAGGGTAATCTATAAGGTATTAGGGTATAAGACATAAAGGGTAAGACATAGAAAAACAGAGTAAAAATTAGTTACTAGTTGCTCACCCCTACAGTGCCAGACCAGGTGAGGGAGACAGGACAGCTCATTGGTTATTCCCAGAGAGGTGGCAGAAGTTTTGTCCCCCATTTTTGCTTATGCCCAATCTCTTTTTATACTTTTTTCTTAGGTAGTTTGAGTGACTATCATCAATAATAGTTTTTGGGGTGATAGAGAGATGGCATAGGCCTGAGGGTTGGCTCCCTGTGTTTCTGTAAGATGTGACAAGGAAAGGCCATATTGTCTCGATGACACTCTGTTCTTGGGTAATCCTGTCAATCTGGCTTGAGCACTTTCAGGAAACCACTGGAGTGTCTTTGTCCTCTGGCAGTGGTTTCTGGGAGCACCCCTCCATGGGCTGAGGTGTTTCCCTTAACCCACCAAGAGGTTATCAGGGCTATCACCCCACAAAACACCATCACCCACTGGAGAACCCACACTGGGAACAGACCTAGTGACCCACATTCCTGGTGATCCATGTTGGGAAGAACCTGGCTGTGGTCTCTACGTCCTGCTTGTTCCCTGTGGGCACCTGGGTAAACATAGGGGGAGGAACATCACTCAGGGCACAGACCATCAGAATTTCAGGGGGGATTTGCTGACTTTTAACCCCAAAGAACCTCACCAGCTCTATCCAGTTGTTTTTTCTGGTGGCCTCAAGCAACCCTGAATGATCTTTCAGATATTTTCTAAACTAAATAATTCCATAATTCTGTGTGGGTGACCCAACCCAACCCCATGCACACTCACATGATGCCTTTTTTTTTCCTTTGATTTTCTTTTGATCCATCTTCATCTCTTAAAATCACATGAAATTTGGGTAAAAATAAACCATTTCACTGGGATTTTGAGGAGGAATTTGGGGTTCAAAGGTATATTCAGGAGGATTTCAGGGTTCTGGGGAGATTCGGGGGAATTTTCCCCAAAATTGGGGTACCCAGACCAAGTGAGTTTTCTCCATCACCTTTCAGGCTAAAATCCGAGAGGGATTGGTCTGTCACCTCATAATGCCTCAATCCCAACCCAAAATGACACAATCCTTCCCCAAAATGGCTCAGTCCAACAACCCACCCAAAACATCTCAAAATCCTCCTGGGGGGAGTCAACCAGAGAGGGGAGACTGCATGCCCAGGAGGGGTGGGATGAATTTGGAAGGACTTGGGTGGGGACTGGGAGGGTTGGGATGAGGCTTCTTGAAGGAGGATGGGATGGGGCTTGGAGACAAGAAATGGATCTGGATTGACTGAGGGAGTTTTTGGGGTGGCTTCCTATCCTGAGGGGAGTACTGTGAGGGAGTGTGGGGGATGTGTGTCTCTCACACTTGTAGTGGGGCCACACAGGGAGCTTGTTTTGGGGAGGATCCTGCTGCTTTCAACTAATTTACGGGGCTATAAACATCTTTGGGACGTCTCCTGCCTTGATTTTCAGGGGCTGAGTGTGAACCCTTCACATTTTGTGGGGGCTGAGATGACCCTACTGGGGGGAGAATCCTGCTGTTTTCAACTAATTCTTAGGGGTTATAAATGCCTCTTGAGAGTCCCCCCTCATTCTGGAGGGTTGGGGTGACCCTGTGGCTTCACTGATGGCTGATGGGGTGTTATAATCCCCAGTACTGAGGTGTTACAAGCAGCTTGTGGGGGAGCCACATGTGATGGGTGTCCCACCTGGAGGCTTCCTGGGGTGGGTCTGGGACCCCTCCCCACAAGGGGGAAATCCACAATTTTTTTATGAGAAGGGGCTCCTTGTGCACTGGAACGAGCCCAGCTGGTGTCCCAGAATCACAGAAGTTGGAAGGGACCCACAAGGATCATTGAGCCCAGCACAGGACCATCCCCAAGAGTCACACTGTGTGCCCCAGAGTATCATCCAAACACTCCTGGAGTTCTGTCAGCCTTGGGTCTGTGCCCACTGCCCTGGAGAGCCTGTTCAGTGCCCAACCAGCCTCTGGGGGAAGAACTTCTTTGTAATATCCAACCTAAACCTGCCCTGACACAACTTCAGGCCATTCCCTGGGTACTGTCCCTGATCCCCACAGAGCAGAGATCAGTACCTGCCCTTCCTCTTCCCCTCCCAAGGAAGTTGTACCTGCAATGAGGTGTCCCCTCAAGTCTCCTCTTCTCCTGCTGAACACAACAAGTGCCCTCAACTGCTCCTCACACACTTCCCCTCCAGGCCCTTCCCCTTTCTTTATTGCCCTCCTTTGCACACTCTCTAATGGCTTAATATCTTCCATCCTAATATCTTCTATTTTAGTGCCCAAAACTGCCCCAGGACATGGTTGACCCTCCTGGCTGCCAGGGCACTGCTGATTCATGACCCACTGGCCACCAAGCAGGACCCTCAGGGCCCTTTCCTGGCACTGCTTTCCAGCATTTCATTACCAGTCTGTCCCTGCATCCAGGGTTGCCCCATCCCAGATGCAGAATCTGGTACTTCCCCTTATTGAACTTCCTGTGGTTGGTGATTCCCAGCCCTCTCATCCTTTGAGGTCTCTCTGCAGGGCCTCCCCAACCTCAAGGAACTCAACACTTCCTCCCAGTTTTTGGTGCATCTGCAGACTTGCTCAGTGTCCCTTCCAGTCCTGCTTCTGAGTCATTGATGAAGATGTTGGAGAGCACAGGGCCCCAGATGGAGCCCTGTGGAACCCCACTAGTGACAGGTCACCAGTCTGATGTCACTGCAGTCATGTCACCCTCTGTGCCTGACCCGTGAGCCAGTTGCTCACTCACCACAGGATGTGTTTATCCAGCTGTGGGCTGGACAATTTGTCCTGAAGGATCCTGAGAGTGACAGGATCAAAAGCTTTACTGAAATCCAAAAAGATAACATCACCTGGCTTCCCTTGATCAGCCAGATGGGTCACCTTTTGGAAATCAGGTTGGATAAGCAGGACTTTCCTCCCCTGAAGCCATGCTGGCTGTGACTAATGACTACATTGTCTTTCAGATGTTTTCAACATCTCCCAGAATAATCTTGTCCATAACTTTTCTAGGCCCTGAAGTGAGACTCACAGGCCAGGAGTTTTCTGGGTCCTCCTTCTTGCCCTTCTTGAAAATCGGGACAACATTCACCAGCTTCCAGTCACCTGGGACCTCTCTGAATTCCCAAGACTGCTCAAAGTTTATAGAGAGATAATTTGCAATAACATCAGCAGTTCTTTGAGGATCTGGGATGAATCCCATCAGACCTCATAGATTTGTAGGGATCCAGCTGGAGCAGTAGATCCTGCACAGTTTCAGGGTTGACTGGGAGAGTTGATCATTCTCACAGTCCTGGTCCTCCAGCTCAGGGCACTGAGACCCCCTTGGTCCATCATCCGTGTTGAAGGCAGGGCAGAGAAATCATTAAACACCTCTGCCTTGTCTCTATCCCTGTGTGGGAGCTGACCATCCTCATCTAGAAACAGGTCAATGGTATTTCTATACTGCCTATTGCCATCAGTGCATTTGAAAAAACTCTTTATTGTTCCCCACATTTCTGGCAGCTTTAACTCCAATTCTGCTTTGGCCACATGAATTTTCTCCCTACAGTGACAAGCAGCATCTCCAAATTCTTCCCATGTTACTTGACCTTCCTTCCACTGGGCACACACCTTTCCTTTTTGCCTTATTTCCAAGGGAAGGTTCCTGTTCAGCCAAGCTATTTTCTGCCTCCCCTGTTTCTCTGCCAACATCTGGGTAAGAATTTCTTGACTGGAGCCCTGGCATGGGGCTATTAAATCCTTGAATTTCTCTCTTTGTACAGGCACTCTTTACTTTATGAGATAGATAATTGGCCTGAAAGATGGATTTTATAACATCACCCAGGGAATTCTCTGAACCAGTTGGTTCACAGGGCTCTGTTGGATGATGGAGTTTTGTCCAACCTGCCCCACTCAGCTGTGATTGACCTGCTTGAATTCCTCAGACTGGTGAATTCAGCAGCAGCTTCACTCTGACACACCTAGAGCATCTCAGGGCAAAAGGCAAAATGCAGCTCTCTGAGATTGCAACATCCTTGTTTAGTGGGAGTATCACAAATAGCACTGGGACACTGCTGAGCTTATTGTCCATTTCCATGGAGCACTTCATAATTATTTCTAGATTTCAGCTGTTATGTTAAGGATCAAGCTGGTTGCTTCACAGTTATTCTTTACAACAGTGTTTTGGCTCTGGCCATGAAATCAATTACTTCCCAAACTGAACTCAAAAGCTTTCTGAACTTTCTGCCTCTGACCATTTGAGACTGAAACCCTGTTTTTTTGTTCTGCAGAAAGGTGGTAAAGTACCTTATTGTACATCTGAGAACTTGTATTGTGCACTTGGAGCTGTCAACTCTGTTCATATATTCAAGGCACTGAAGGCAAAATATGAGAAAGAAAAGCACTGACAAAAGCAGAGACTGCACAGATTGGCTGCAGTTTCTGTGCTCTGAGCCTGTCAGAGACTGCCATTCTGCAGGGCTGCTCCTTGGCTTTCCCTTTCCCAGAGGGCAGCAGGAGCAGACAACTGGGACTGGGTTTCATTCTGGATGAAAACTTCTTGATCAGAGGAAAGCCCCATCTGCCTTTCCATGTGTGTAGTAAAGTTGATATTGGTCAGTGGATTAATTGTACCATTCAGAAAACTCTCAGCTTCTGAAGAGCAGATGTCCCCCCAAGTCTGTCTGTCTGTCTGTCTCAGGAACAGCTGGGGTGTTGGGGAGTTTTATGGCAAGGGCAGAACTGGAGCTGGATTGCTTTCTCAAATGTGCTAAATTCTCTCTAAAGCTCTCCAAACCATTTCTGATCCTGGCTGAGTCTGAAACAGCAGCTAAGCTGGAATCACTTGTCCTGTGTCTCTTGCAGTGTCCCATCCACATTTCACAGAGCCTTAGAGGAGGATGAGGAACTGAGGGTCGATGAAGATGAAGGGGAGACAGCCCAGATATCACCAAACAACGTCCAGCAGCTCCTCATCAAAGAAGAGGACCCTGAGCCCGACAGTGATGCCCCCAGGGTGGGAGGACTGATGTGAGCTGCTGTCCTGGTGAGGGACAGTGGAGCCGCCCCACGAGGCTGGAGTGGGTATGACATGGCACAGCAGCAACAGCCTGTGGGCAGGGGCTGAGTGAGGGAGAAACTCGCCCCCGGCCCTGTCTATGGGAACATGGGGATGCTCTGGGCAAGGGTTGGGAAAGGACTGGGTGGGGCTGGAGCCTGTTGGTGATCTGGTGGCACAGACTCGTCTCACATCTTCTGCATCGTTTAACTGTTGCCACTATTCAGCTTTTCCTCTGCCCAAGTGCTGTCAGGTGTGTGTGAGGTACAGATGGGACTGGGATCTGCAGAACTGTGTCAGTGCCCCTGCTGGGGAATTACTGAGTGTTTTTAAGCGGACAAAGTCAGTCAGTGACATCTCTGTGGTGCCTGACACAGTCAGGCATTATTGGAATCTCCAGCTCCCTGTGAACTCCTGAGCAGCTCCAGCGAAGTGTGGCAGGAATTTGACTGCCCATCCCTAAGGCTGAGCAGCCAAAGGGTCTCAAGGAGTTTGTGCCCATCCAGCAGGGAGCTTCCAAAGGGATTTTGAAACCACTGTGGGGCCACAAGCAAGGAAGCTCCGGTACTTTTTACAGCTTGAGGTTCAAAGCCACTCTCCAGACCAAGGGTCTTTGAATGCCAAAGGCATCTCCCAGGCACCTGCTGCTGCAGGCTGGGGTGTCCCGACAGGCTGGCTGGGGTGGGTACTAAAACTGTACATTGAGAGGTATTTTTTCAAGGCAGGAATTTCTTTTTTTCCTTTTTCTAACTGGCAGAGATGTCTACCAGTGGATGATGCTGATGGTGCAGAGGTGGTAGGAAGGAAAAGACTACATCTGGGTTACTGAAGGAAGTTGAGATTTTGAAAGATGGACTGTCTTTTTTGGGGTTTTCAGTGTTGCAACTGTTGAATGTTAAATTTTTTGAGTTAGTTTTAGTTTTAGCTCTGGTTTGGGAAAAGGTGGGCTGCTTGCAGATACACAGGGAGAGTTTGTTCCATGAAAGAGGAGGGGTTTTTGTATCGAAGTTCCACTGTACTTGTTAAAGACCATTTGTAAACATATGTAAATACTAAGGATTAATACTGAGCTGTAAAATTCAGGATTTAAGATTTCACTCTGTAATTGTATAACATGTATTATTGCTGAATATTATTTTAATAAAGAGTTACATGAAACTTGGCTGGGTATGTTTGTCCCTTTTCCTGTGAGTTTCTGTGGCAGTCAGAGTTGTAATTCCATGAGCAAAGGGGGACCTCTCCTGGTTTGGCTTCAAGTCTGTCAAAGCCAAACCAGTAAAGGATTTAAAAATATTTCTATTACTCTGTAATTTAAATTGCTGAGCACAGCCTCAGCTTTGCAACGAAGTCAATTACTTTGACTTCACTTAGACTTGAACCAGGACCTAGAGACTGATAAACTGCCCCAAAAGTCTGTCAAATGATGTAATCTGGAGTTGATACAGAAAAGCTCTGACTCCAGGCTGCGTTATCCTTCTCAAAAATGAAATGGTTATGGTTGCACTTCTTGTGAAATTAGTTTATTCCATTGCACAGCTGAAGAGGGCTTTGTTGGTAATGGCCTCATAAAAGGATCCAAGTTCTATACTTTTAAAAATACAAAAGTTAACATTTCTGGCTCTGAACTATTGCCATAGGAATGACTTTACCAGCTCTCCAGAGCTACTTCTGTTCTAGAGGCTCTCAAGAGTCTGAGGCCACTTCATGGCTCTGAGTTACAGGCAACAGCCTCCTCTCCCAGCCAGGTGTTTTCCTGTCTGGATAAATTCTGCTTCCCAGAGAAGTCAGGCCTGGAGCAGTGCTGCCATCTTCCCCTAGGATTGCTGAAGGGGTAGGCAGTTCAGAGAGAGCACAGGACAGCCCACATTGCCAGGAGGGCTCTGCACAGACACCAGACCCACAGAGGGAACCCCACAGATGGGGACACCTGCACTCCCAGGCCTGTGCAGGGCAGCTCTGCAGCCCAGAGCAATGGCACATAGTCCAGATGTGTTGGGATCACTGTTTGTATGGCTCGCAGCCAGTTCTCAGGAGCTGTGGCTGTGAAGGGCAGCTTGGCATCCAAAAGCTCAGATGTTCAGGAGTCCTGGACAGATGCAGACAACTCTTCAAATACTCTGCAAGGACTGGGGTTGTTGGTGGGGGAGAGGCTGGATGTGTCCTGCCCGTGGGCTCTGGGACCCAAGCCAATTAAAACCTAGCATCTGTTAGGGATAACAAAAAGTCCTTCCAAAAATACATTAATAACAAAAGGAGGGGCAAGGAAAACCATTCTCTGTTGGACTTGGAGGGTAATATAGTTAACAAAGATGAGAAGGCTGAGGTACTTAACACCTACTTTGCCTCAGTTTTTAGCAGTAAGACAGGTGGCCCTCAAGACAACTGGCCTTTGGAGCTGATAGACAGGGAGAGGGAGCTGAGTAGCCCTCCTGTATTCCAGGAGGAAATAGTTACTGACTTACTGAGCCAGCTGGATCCTCACAAGTCTATGGGACCAGACGGGATCCATCCCAGGGTGATGAGGGAGCTGCAGAAGAGCTTAACAAGCCACTCTCCATCATCTTTCAACAGTCCTGGCTCTCTGGGGAGGTCCCAGATGATTGGAAGTTGGCAAATGTCACGCCAATCCACAGAAAGGGCTGCAAGGCTGACCCTGGACATTACAGGCCTGTCAGCCTGACCTCGGTGCCTGGCAGGGTTATGGAGCAGTTCATCCTGAGTGCAATCACACAGCACCTTCAGGGTGGACAAGGGATTGGACCCAGCCAGTAAAGGTTTAGGAGGGGCAGGTCCTGTCTGACCAACCTGATCTCTTTTTACAATCAGGTGACCCACCTGGTGGATGAGGGGAAGGCTGTGGATGTGTCTATCTGGACTTCAGCAAGGCCTTTGACACTGTCTCCCATAATATACTCCTGGAAAAGCTGGTAGCCCATGGCCTGGACAAGTGTACCCTCTCCTGGGTCAGGAGCTGGCTGGAGGGCCAGGCCCAGAGAGTGCTGGTGAATGGAGCTGCATCCAGCTGGTCACCAGTGGTGTTCCCCAGGGGTCTGTGTTGGGTCCAGTCCTGTTTAACATCTTTATTGATGATTTAGATGAGGGGATTGAGTCCATCATTAGCAAGTTTGCAGATGACACCAAGTTGGGAGGGAGTGTCGACCTGCTGGAAGGCAGGAGAGCTCTGCAGAGGGATCTGGAGAGACTTGAGAGATGAGCTGATTCCAATGGGATGAGGTTTAACAAGGCCAAGTGCAGGTCCTGCTCTTTGGCCACCCCAACCCCTGCAGCGCTCCAGGCTGGGCACAGAGTGGCTGGAGAGCAGCCAGGCAGAGGGACCTGGGGGGACTGAGGGACAGGAAGCTCAACATGAGCCAACAGTGTGCCCAGGTGGCCAAGAAGGCCAAGGGGATCCTGGCCTGGATCCAAACTAGCGTGGCCAGCAGGACCAGGGAAGTGACCCTTCCCCTGGACTCTGCCTTGGGGAGGCCACACCTTGAGTGTTGTGTTCAGTTCTGGGCCCCTCAGTTGAGGAAAGAGATTGAGGTGCTGGAGTGGGGCCAGAGAAGAGCAACGAGGCTGGTGAAGGGACTGGAGCACAAGTGCTGTGGGGAGAGGCTGAGGGAGCTGGGGGTGTTTAGCCTGGAGAAGAGGAGGCTCAGAGGTGACCTCAGCACTGTCTGGAACTGCCTGAAGGGAAGTTCTGGCCAGGTGGGGGTTGGTCTCTTCTCCCAGGCACTCAGCAATAGGACAAGGGGGCACGATGGGCTCAAGTTCTGCCAGGGGAAATTGAAGTTGGAGAGCAGAAAAAGATTCTTTCCAGAGAGAGTGCTCAGGCATTGGAATGGGCTGCCCAGAGAGGGGGGGGATTCCCCATCCCTGGAGGTTTTTAAACTGAGATTGGACATGGCCCAGAGTGCCATGATCTGGTAAAGGGACTGGAGTTGGACGAAAGGTTGGACTTGATGATCTTGGAGGTCTTTTCCAACCCAATCAATTGAGTGTAGTGCTCTCCATACGTATGCAAAAGCCAAAGATAACCATCTCAGATTCATCAGCACAGCACATGAAGCAGAGCCATCCAGAGAGGTGTTGCCTTAAGAGACTGTAGAAAGTAGGACTCCAGTCAACTCATTGTATGATAAGATGAAAAGGGTAGGTTCTTAATTTCCAGGCCTACATCCTGCAGGAATACACATTGACACGTGTACCCTGGTTTCTTGGGTTTTATAATATTGTCCATCCAGTCCTCATTTACTCATCCCTCAGTCCTGCCCCATTATGCTCCCAGCACACCCTGTCAGGAATTGAGTCTGGGGGAGTTTTAGAACTCTCCCTTCATCATCCTTCACCTTCCTTGCAACACTCAGAGTACCTGGAGGTTTTCCAGTGTTCTGGGCTTGGAGATCACTTGGCTTATGTTTATGTCTCGTGGTGCAGGCCTTGAGGTGTTTTTCCAGCCATCTACCTTGAAAACAAGATAAATACCTAATGGAATCTTGAGGGGTTGATATGGGATCAGCATTAGTATAGTGTCTTGGGTTGAGGTGGCAAAATGCCAACTGCTCAATACAGGGTCAGTCCCCTTCCCTCTCCCCACTGAAAAAAGGGAGAAGGGGGAAAAAAACCTTCAAGATTTGAACTTAAACTAATTATATATATATTTATACAGGAAAGAGAAAATTAAAAGAAAACTACAATATAACACACACCTACACAAGTTAGATATAACAACAATCCTCTGCCTCCCACCAAAGACAGATCTCATCACTCCAGATCCATAAAGCACCCCAAAAGACACCCAGGAAGAACCAGAGAGAAATAACAATAAAATGTTTACTTCCCTGAATTAAAACAAAATGTGAAGTAGCAGTGGGCAGCAGCCAAGGCCCACTGCAGCAAGACAGCAGCTGCCTGTCGTGCCTCTACCTTGGCCATGATGGGAACTAAGAGAACTCCTGCTACTCTACTGGATTCATATCTCAGTTTGCGTCATCTGGTATGAAATATTTCTTTGGTTGCCTAAGTCAGGTAAAAGAAGAAAAAGCCTGTGCTGGAATTGCCGGCCTAGAAACTACACAGCAACAAGGAGACGATTTGTCTTCCTTTCTGGGAGGATCTCAACTCTCCAGTTTCGAAGAGTCAGGATGCAAGACGGAACACTTACAACTAACTTGTCCCGCACACAGGATGTCTGTCAGCAAAAAGAGCTCTTGGTTGCACCGGTGCCCTTTCATGGGTCCTAAAACCACCACACGAAGGCGCTCTAGGCCAGCAGAATTTATCGTCCCACGGCTAAACCAGCTACACCAGCCAACTGACAGATCAAAGTCGTGAAGGAACTGTGTCAGGACAGAAAGCTTTGGCTGACCGTCCCCGTTTCTGTGCAAACTCTTATTTGCACAGAACTCAAGAAGCAACACGAACTCCTCCTCTATTCCATGGACTGATAAATTCGGTCATTCTCGTAGAATCCTGCTGCACAATTGAAAACCTCTGGAAAAACAGAGCTTACAGAAAGGCCAGGTGAGAGGTCTGTTGCTGGCTCCACCATCAGCTGCACCCGACTCCACCCAACTGCACACACCCTGCTATCTGCACTTGTCCTCTCAACTGTCTTGTACCATCATAATCCTTCAGTCTCACCAAGTCAAGATCTAAAACTGAAGCCCCAGCTAACTGCTCAGACACAAAATGGACAGGGTAAAATCTCAGCAGCTGGGTTTTCACATTCCCACTCTAGCGGTTCCAACTGATAGCCCTGTTTACTGGGAAAAACATTCAAATTTGCCAGGACACTCTGCACCATCCAATGCATGAATCCAAAGGGATTTTCTTGACAGGGAGGAATGATGACTCCATCTCAGCAGAATATGATCTCCCTCTTCCAAACAGAAAACATCCCAGAATTTTTCTCATGTAGAAGCACCAGAACACTGTAACTGGGCATTTCCTATCCCTGGTGGTACATCACCCACACACCCACACCGGGCATAGCTGCTTACGTTGTTCAGAGTAAACAGACTGCCAAACATATCAGAAGACTACTTGACAAATTGAATACCTTTGGGGATGTTGCTCCCACAAAAGAGGTGCCTGATAGAAGTGCTCTTGCTGTCCTTTTCACTCCCTGGGCACCCGCTTCCTTGCAGCACAAGTCCTAGGACTAAGTGTTTCATTCTTAAGCAAGAGCACCATTACCCCTTTTCAGAAGTTAACTCTTCACAGTTTGGACCCCAACTTGACCATTGCAATCATCAGGGGATAGCTCCCACACAGAATGTGCCAGGAAAGAAAGCTGCTCCTGTCTGCTGCCACCTGTCATCTGCATCTGAAGCACTGGGCCTACCTGCGTTCCCTCCCAAGTAAAAGCACTGGGACACGCTTTCAGGAGCCAAAAATCAAAAGCTGACTACCACCACCAATATTGCACATGTCCAAGAATTTCTCCTACACAACAATGGGGTGGGAGACACATTTCTTGTTGCAAGTTTACCTCCCCATCCTACTGCAAACAGTGCAACTGCATTGGTTACTATCCAAGGAAAGGCACTCTAATTCACTTCCTGAATGCCACCCTAGAATTGTGGGGCCAATTATCAAAACTTGTAAATGCCTTGGATTTTCTACACCAGAGGTACTGGAACTAAAAATCAGGGCTGGTCTTAATGTCTACTGTTTTTTATGTCCACATCCTCTGCACCTGTAACACTGGGTCCAGCTGTTTTCCTTTCTCCACATCATTTTGCATTACTTATCAACTTTACCTAACAACCCCTTTCTCACTTTACCTTTCTTGCTTCTCCTTTGTCTATTCTGGCCTTGCTTTCTCTTGCATACCTCTCACTTGCCTTGCCTTGCAAACCCTCCTCTTTCCTTTTTTTTTTTGCTTCTCACTCCTTTGCTTTGCCTTGACTTGTCTACTCCTCCTTTGCCTTTTATTGTCTTCCATACCTGTCCCCTATCTTGAGTTCCCTTGCCCTCGCTTTTCTTTCCTTTATCTTCCTACACCTCCCTCATCTTGCAGTGCTTTTTGCACCCATCTTCCACCTCTGTTTCCCTATCCCTTTTTCCCCTGGGCATGTCTTACCTTGCTTACACCTGCTTTGTCTTGCCTTCCCTTACCTAGAATTTCCTGGTGTTGACTTGCCTTCCTCTTCATTGTCTTTCATGGGTTGCCTTGCCCTGCCTCTTCTTCCTTGGCCTACGCATACCTTCTCTTATTTTGCCCTCCTCTCCTCTTGCCTTGCCCTGACTAGCTCTACTCTGCCTCATATACACCTCCCTAGCCTTGCTTTCCCTGCTCTTGTGTTGCTTTGCCTTCCCTGCACCTCTCATTATTTGCCTTACCTTCTGCTCCCTTGCCTTGCTTTGCCTTGCCTACAGCTTTCTGCCCTTCCCTTGCCTACTACTCTCCTGCCTTGCCTACCCATCCACCACTTTAATTGTCTTGCCTGTCCATTCCCTTCTTTAATTTTGGGTAGCGCTTTCTTGCCTGGCCTTGCTTTGTCTTGCCTGCCCCTCCCTTCCCATGCAAGGTAAGAAAGGGTAGGCAAGGCAGGGGTAAGTGAGGCACAGCAAGGGAAGGGCAGAAAAGACACGGCGGTGGAGTAGCAGGCAAGGCAAGAGAAGGCAAGGCAAAGCAATGCTCACCAAGGGAGGGACAGGCAAGGACATGCAAGGGAAAAGTAGGAGAGGCAAAGTGAGGCAAGAAAGCAGTAGGGAAGGCAAGAATAGGCAAGGAACTGGTGTGATGTGGTGTGGTAAGGCAAGGCAAGGTATGTGTAGGCAAGAGAGAGAAGGAATGGAAAAAGAAGGCAAGGACAGACCACGCATGTGTGATGCAGACAAGACAAACCTAGGCAAGGGAAGTTTAGGCAAAAAAAAGGCATCCTGGTGTGGTTAGAAAGGCAAAGCAAGGCAAGGGAGGGGCAGTCAAGAGGAGGCAAGGCAAGAGAGGGGAGAGAAAGGCACAACACAGCAGTAGGCAAGGAAAAGCAAGGCAAGGCATTGATAGGTTAAACAAGGCAAGGGACTGGGGCAGACAAGGCAAGTATTGACAAGTAAGAGTGAGGCTGGAGTAGGCAAGCCAAAGCAAGACAAGACTTGGGAAAGCAAGTCAAAGGAAGAGGCTGAGAGACAAGATACAGCAATGGAGGGGTAGGCAAGGCAACACAATGGGGGGTAGGTGAGGCAATGCAAGGCAAAGGAGGGGTGTGTGAGGCAAGGCAAGGGACAGTTAGGCAAGGCAAGGCAAGGGAGAGCAGAGGAAGGAATGGCAAGGCAAGTTATGGGTACTCAAAACAAGGCAAGGGGAGGTGGGGTAGGCAGGTCAAGAGCAAGAAGTGAGGAGCCTCCCTTGAGGGAGGCTTTGACTCTGTATTGGGCAGTTGGCATTTTGCCGGCTCAACCCAAGACAGGAGCAGAAAAGGTAAGGCAAAAATGGGATAAGCAAGGAAAGGCACAGGAAGGGAGGGGTAGACAAAGCAGTGCAACTCAAAGGAGGGACAGGGAAGGAAAGACAACGCAACGGAGGTTAATGGCAGGCAAAGCAAGGAAATGGAGTGGTGGTGGAGGCAAGGCAAGGTTGAGTAGGCAAGGTCATGCAAGGCAGGGAGGGGTAGGTAAGACAAGGAAGAGGAGAGGGAGGCCATTCACTTTGGAGTTGGACTCAATGATCTTTTTTATACCTTCCAAGTCAGCATATTCTGTGAAATCTGTGAACACAAGGGTAAGTCCAGGGAGGGGTAGGCAAGGCAAGGCAAAACCACTGAGGGGAAGGCAAGGCAATAAAAGGCCAGGGGAAGGTAAGGAAGGCAAGGCAAGACCACAAAGTTGTAGACAAGGTAAGGCAAGAAAAGGGAGAGGAAGATAAGTCACATTCAGTGAGGAGAAGGCAAGGCAATACAATGCCAGGCAAGGAGGGGAAGGAAAGTCAAGGCAAGGGATGGGTATGTAAGGCCATGCAGCGCAGGAAAGTTAAGGCAAAACAGAGGAGAGAAGGACCGTTCCCTTAAGAGTTGGACTTGGTGATCTTTATGAGACAAAGGAGGCGAATGCAAAGCATGGCAAGGGCAGGAAAGGAGGGGTAAGCAAGTCCAGACGGGGGATTGGTATGAAAAGCTGTGCAAGGCAAAGGATGGGTAGTTATGCCTCAGGGGTTTTTGATTTTTGATTTTTTTCTGATTTTCTAATTTTTATAGATTTTAGAAGTGATAGTAATTGTAGTGAAAATACAGACTTTAATGTGTTAGTATTAAGTTCAATGTTTATACATGCCAACCTCTACCACATATCAGTGTCTAAAATTCCAGTACTTATTTAGACTTATTTTCAAGGTACAATACTGAAAATATCAGAAGGCCTGCAGGTGCCAATGATGTGCCTTCTCTGGACTTCCAAAAGCAGCAAGCATTTTGTGTCCTGGCAACTTCTGTTCGGGAGGAATCAAAATCATGTTTCACTTCCCAACAGAGAACGGGGAGGAAAATTGCAATTTGAAAGATGAGCTTCTCCTAAGGAACGATTGTGCTTTTCACCAAGAGAGAAAGCTGCAGGCCTGGCATCTCAGATAATGATACAATGATACAGAGAAAGACTGGTTTTAACCCACAGAAACAGATGTATTAACCAGCACCCTGGGGTACAAACAGAAGTGTTTGTTAGCCCTGTGCTGAGCACCACGTGCTCCCCCTGAGTGCAAACGAAAAGGAAAGGAAACCTGTTGGTGAGAATGATGGTCACAGTTACATCAAAGTAATGATTGCAGCCTTGTTGAGAGAGGCAGTTGCAGTCCTGTTGAAGTTCTGGTCCTCCTCTGGATCTCACCAGTGGTACCAGAAGTTCCCAAACCCATGATTATCTGTACTCAGATTCAGGTGGGAATGCCCAGTATCTCCCCCAGGGTGAGGAGTTTCACAGGAGGTGATTTAACTCTGAGTCATGGGATCTTTTTGGAATCTTTGATGGCCTAAGTGATTGTAGCTGCCTATTGTGCCAGTCCCTAATGGCCCATTAGCAGACATGACCCCTCAGGCTGGGTGTGAAGGTGCTGATGCCTCCCTGAGGGGGAGTGAGAGCACCTGAGTCACTGGTGTGAAGACAGGCACCCTCCCCTGTCTCAGCTGTTCTTTAACACCCAGCTTGTAGCCTGAGGTGAGAGCTGTGCCCTGGGCAGATGCTGTAAATGATCCATTATTGTTAACAGTTTATCAGAAATGACACAATGGGTGTAGAAGATACAGTTTTGGTTACACCCATATAGTGATAAAGTGGTCCCGGCCTCTGTAACTGGGACACCTGTGAACTGAAACCTGTCATTGTCAGAGGTGTGAATTGTCTTTGTGGGGAAACATCACTGCCATCCCTTAACTGTGCTCCCTAAAAACAGGAATGTTTTTTCTACAGTGGGGTTGATGAAGTGCCCATTGTTCCCAGTGTTCCCTGTGAGGGAACTCCATCTTGTCTCCTCCACAGTTGTGGAAGGGTCCATCAGACCCATCCTGCACATCGAGCTCTGGTGGGCTGATCTGATGGTGGTGGCACCTCTGGATGCCAACACGCTGGCAAAGGTTGCCAATGGCATCTGTGACAACCTGCTGGTGAGTAACTGGGGCTCTGCCTGCCACTCCTCTCACCTCAGGATTGTCTGACGTTTCCTTCATGGAAACTTGTGCTTCTGCAGCATCATGAACAGTGAGATTTGCATGTTCTGCCCCTACTTCATCTGCTTGTCTCTCTCTTCCTCAGGATGGTTCCCCTATTCTTTCTCAAACAGTGGGTCTTTCCTTCCCTGACCTACATCCCTTCCCTACTCTTCAGGTACTCCTCAGCTCTACCAGTCTCTCCTCTTATTTCCCAATCCCCACTCTGCTTTTCCTGCTTTTTCTGGAGGGTGGTGTTTCTTTCTACCTCCACTCTCTCTGTCATTCATAAACAGAAACACACAGTCACTTACTTTGAGTTCCTCCCTGCACTTCTTCAATGCAGTGTGGAAAGACACCTGTGAGATCAGATTAAACTCTTTACTTCCTGCTACCTCATCACCTCCTCACCTAACATAGCACAGATATTCAAACATGCTCGTGTTTACTTACCTTCCAATATCAGCTACAGGGCATTTGGCTTGTTCAGGCTTGTTTTTTATATTGAAAGTGCTCTTTAGGCTAATCAGAAAGTGTATTAAAAGAGACTGTGCTTCTCTGCTGGGTGCTGAGGACCTTTAGCAGGGCTGACTGTTTTGTGGCCAGGCATTAACCACACAAAAGATCTCTCAGGAAGCTGCAGATCTGCAGGACCAACAGTCTTTTGGGTAAGAAATGCTTATAAATGAACAAAATCTAGTAAATGGACTGGATTTGGACCAAGGGTTGGACTTGATGATCTCAGAGGTCTTTTCCAACCCAATCGATTCTATGATTCTAAAATCCACCCAGATTAGATCGCTGGGGATCTGTAAGAAGTCAGAAAAAGCTGTGGGAAGGACAAGCAATGTCTTGTCCCTATGGATCCGCTCAGTACTATGGATGTGATGGTTTAGCAAGGGGAAGAGCTCAGGAAAGATGTCAGGGATGCATGGCTTCACAGACTCCTCTGTCTTTTCAGAGAGCCTTAAGAAAGGAAGAGCAAGAGCTGCAGATGCTGGTTGGCAGTTTAGAAAAGATCACAGCAGATGTCCTTGTGCTGGGAAGGGTTCAAGTCATAGGGTATAAAAAGGATGGCTGGGGTTCCTGTAAGGACTCTGATCCAAGGAGAGCCCTGTGTGAGGGACTGCTGCTCCCTGGCAAGCTCATGTGTGTGACTTATATGCTGCTAGGCCTGGGGAAACTGATGGACATTGTATTAGAACAAACAGCATTTATCTTTTGAAGGAGATGAGGTGATACTGGGTTATCTGGAAGTGCCACTGCTAGATCTTTTGTAATCTGTCAGCATCTGCTCCAGCAGCCCAGATGTGTTCGTGTCATCATCTGCTTGTACCCTGGAAGCAGCAGTGCCTCCTTATGAGAAGTTATGGATCCAGTTGGCATATCATTTAAAAAGACTCACTTGCCAACTTGCAGTGTTTATCCTTACAGCTGGCTTGCCTGAAGTGTTGCCTGGGGATTTCTCTGTAGCTGGTAAGATCTGTGGCCACCCCACAACTTCTCAGTTTCCCACATGGGCTGAGAGTCTTCATGCACCCTGTTCCACCTTGGTTTGCTCCAGCCTGGGCTGCTCTCTTGGCCCTGGGATGGAGCAGGATGGGAACTATCCCCTTTGTAGCCTCCCTCATCTTTCCTGCATGTCAGACATGAGCTTTGCTGGAATGTGATACCGATTAGTCTCAGCTCTATGAGTTAGTCCAGCTGTGCTGACAGACAGAGGCTTTTGATCCAAGCTGGGAGAACACTTCTATGCAGCAAAGGGATGGGAAGGAATGAGGAAATCCAACACATTTCTTGGCTTCTCCTGTAGATCTTGGCTTCTCCTGTAGACTTGTGTCATCCATGCATGGGATCTGAGCAAACCTCTGCTCTTCTGCCCAGCCATGAACACAGCCATGTGGGAGCATCCCATCTCAGCTCAGCAGGTGGAGCAGCTGAAAGGCTTTGGCTACACAGAGATCCCCTGTGTAGTCAAGAAACTCGTGTGTGGAGATGAAGGTCAGTCCTTTTCCGTGGCTTCTGACCCTTTTCCTGCCCGAGTGCTGCTCTCATCCTGAAGGGATGTTTGGACAAACAAGCTGAAGCTTTGCCCTGTATTATTCCTCTTTATTAATTTTTAAGTAGTCTTAAGGGTCCAGGCTTTCAGATGAGCCTGATACTGAACAGAAATGCTTGTTCAAGAAGAGAGATGAAAGAGAAGGAAAGCTCTGCAGTGAACATTATCAGCCTGGGATTTGGGTGTCCTGACTTTGCCCTCTGCTGTGTCTGGGGGCTGTTTTTATCATGCTTCAGTTCCTCAGCTCTGTCATCAGGATAAAATCTTGTCCCTGAGAGCAGACAGTGAGAAAAGCCCTTTGAAGATGTGGCTGAGGGTGTAGCTGGACACACATTTAACATTTGTTGTTGTTGTTGCCTTTGTTACTTTTCAGTTTCCCAATCGAATTTTGATTTGGGGTTTTGGTATCAGATTTTTCTGTGAAGTGAAAGAGGGGGTGGGGAAGGTTGTCACACTCAGATTCCATAGATTTGGCTTGCAGAGCTAAGAAATAGTACTGAAATGGTCTCATTTGCATTTTAGAAGCTGCTTCAAATGGAGGTATTTTGCCTTTTGGGAAGGGTTTTGATACAAACTATTTGGATGAATGGTTTTAGTTTTTTTACTAAAATTTTCGTGGACAAATAGTCAGTAAAATGCCCCCAGATTCCAGCCATAATAGCAAAACAGCAAACATGCTATTACATGTGCAGTGGTATGTTCCTACTTTTGTGGAACAGCCTCAATTCCAGCAGGATTTTAACCACCCTGTCAGTTCAATAAACAGTCTGTAGCTAAGCCAGGATGTTATAATGTCCCTCATGATTAAATTCTAGTGCTGGCTTAGTTTTGGAATCCATAGGATATATTTACAATTAGGTAAGTATAGTCAAGTAACTCAGGCATCAAGTGAAGTATCCGGGGTGATTCTTCTTCCCCTGGGATTTTAGATATGATTACACCAAATTTCTTCATATACAGCTCAGCTGTCTCTGCTGTGAGAACAAACTCCTGAAGGAGCTTAAAAGAGAGGGATGGCACAGGCAGCTGTGCTACGAGTAGCCATCTCTGACTCGACTCTACTTGTGTTTGTGAGTCAGTTCACAACAAGGTTCTCCTCTGGGCAAACACCAGGATTTTCCTGGCAGTTCGTAAGGAAATTATGGCAGAGCAGTAATGGATTCCATCTCTCTGAATACCCAATACTCCACCACTGACTTTTTCACCCCTTCCCCTTCTTTTTTCAGGCTTTTCACCCCACAGCCTGTTCTACTCTCATTTGGGCTTTGTGGGTTCCATCCATGGCAGGGGTTTACCTCATTTCCACCCAAACAACATGTAGCAACACTCACACATCTACTGCAGAAGAGGTGCAGTTTGCACCAGTTTTGTCAGTTGACACTGTGGTTTGTTTTGCTCTGAAAGAGGTTTCTCTTCCTCAACCCATGTGGTTGGTCTCACCTGAAATGTTCCAGATCCTCGCTACCACCAAGTTTCTTCATTACAAGTTTTACTTGAGTAATTTTTCTCCCTTAGTAAATGGATGGGTTTACACACAAAGTTCAGGTAAAAGAGAGAATAACAAATTAAACTGAGTTCCTTGACTAGCTAGCTTCCATACTGACAGTGTCTTTAACATCCTTAGCTGGATTTCTCAAGCTGGGCACACTGGAAGGTTTCTACCTGTAGGCATAGGCTGTGCTGTAAGATGGGCTGCTTAGCAAGGTTTTGCTTTGCTAAACCTAGAAATCCAGGTGTGAATTGCTAGAGATGTTGGAGAAGTGGGTAGTGGAGGAGGAAGGCAGGCCTTGGAAGTGTTCTGGAAGGCTGTAGCTCTGTCAAACCTTGCAGAAACTGTCAGGGCATGTCTCTTGTTCAGCAGCACCTGACAGGTGCAGCTCCTCTCCTCAAGGTTAGGAGAGCAGAAGGGCCCAAATCTGCCTGTAGCTTGTCCACAGGATGCTCCAGACACCTGGGATTTACAGGTCTGAAAAAGAGAAAAACAAAACCTCCCAGAACTAATTTCTGCTGAGCATTAAGGCATATATTTTATATTATGAGAGCAATTAACCAGCAGGACAAAAATCTCAGTCTTCCAAAGGAGACAAATGCCTATGGGAGAAGCATCTTTCCTGAGAGCATCTTCCCCTCCAAGCAAATAACAGGAGTGAATGGCCTGAGTTCCCACTGCTGAGATGATTTAGTCACCTGTGGCCTTAAAATTCTGGACCTGAGTTTAAAAAATATTTCAGAGGGAAGCAGCAGCACTGAGTAGGTCAGGTGTTCATCTGGCAACTAACTAGTCCAAAAGGAAAAGTTTTTCTTTTTGTTCTGTTTAGCACTCAGCCTTCTCCAAGAGTTACTCCCAAGATTCAGGCTGGTGAGAGTCCAGGACAGCTTTGTATAATGTGGGGCTCGCTGCAGAGTCATGGGAAAGGCAGGAATTCAGGAAGTCTTTTGTATAGGCAAAGACCGTTTCAGAAAGAGACTGAAATCACACAATGTTTATGCTGGAGAAAGGAGGAGAAACAGGGAATTTTGTTCCACACGTACTTTTTTGGGTTCAGTTTTGCACATTTGCCTCCACCCTGGACTTCACAATGTGGTTTTGCTCTTACCCTGCAGGCCGAGGTGCCATGGCAGAAGTGAGGACCATCCTGGAAAGAGTTAAAGAGATCCTTGAAGAGCTGGATGTGCCAGGGCAGAGCTGATGTTTTGGCATGTAGACGATGTTTTTGTGCCTTTCTGATGGTTTGGAGATAAACCCAGCAGGAAGCCAAGCTGCCTCATGGCATGCATACCTATAGCTGCTCTTCAACAGAAGGATTCAACTCTTGTCTTCCAGCGGCTGCCAAACTGAAATGTGGTAATCACCACAGACTTTTAAAAACCAAAGCCAAGAATGTGCTGCTTTAGGGTGATGAACTCTGTGGTATTGTGCAAAGAGGCAGTAAGTTCCTGAGGCTGCTTAGCCCCCAGAACATCACACGTGGTCTCTTCTGAGGAGGCTGGAGAGGGTTTTTCAGCTCCAACGGCTTCCCCAAGAACTTTTGAGAGAGGAGAATGCTGTGCAAATTCTGGTGATGGGAATAAAGCCAGCTCCTTCCAGCACGGGTGTTTTGGATCATACCTGCTCTGCAAATCTTGGTCCAGAGCTGTGCTGGCTGCACGTTTCCAGCAGGAGTCACTGTCCAAAAAGAATTTTCCTTCTGGGAATTTAATAAGAAAGAGCTTTTAATCCTGTCCCTGATGAATTGCCTCTTGTAGCTGCCCTGGGAGGTGTTTGCTCCTAACATCTTTCCTAGGTTGTGTCTGCTTGTGTTTTTTGTCAGATACAGAGAAAAACTGATGGAAAGAAGCTCTCCAGCCCCCAAATTAGCCATTGTCCTTTTATAACTGTTGCCTAGACAGGCATGCAGACATCAACCTTGTTCCAAAATTTCACCTGCCCATCCGTTCCCCAGTTAGGAAATGAACAGGCTGGGCCCTCACAGAAAGCCAGGGTGCATGTTCCCAGAGGAATGAAGACACACTTCACTTATGATGATCCTTTCAGCTTGAAAATTAACTGATATATGTGAATAAATTGGGAAATCCTGTGCCCTCATGGGCCAGACCAGGGCTCCCCCAGTCCAGTCCAGCCTTTCCTTGGGAATGTGATCTTGCTCACAGAGGAATGGGAGCAAAGTGGGGCTCTGAAACGTGCTGCTGTAGCCGAGCACTGCTGACCCACAGAGTTTCTTAACTAAACCCAAACAAATTTTACACCTTTGGTACAGCATGTGCATCCTGCCTGTGGGGGAACCTCAGCCTGCTGTGCAAGAGGGAGGAAGTTAACAGGTTAGGTTTGCTTGCCTTAACAATCCCACACAAATGAAACCTTCTGAACTTTCCCAGTTTTGGGTCTTCCAGTGACAGAGATCCAGGGACCCAAAGCTTTTGAGAAGGACCCTTGTGTGAGCAGAGCTTGTGGCTCACACATGGGGCTGTAGTGGTACTGTGGGTGTGAGATTTGCATCTGGCCTGGATTTATGGTGTGACCTGCCTCACTGGCTCGTGTTCTTACATGATCAAGCTCTCAGCCTCTCAGAGAATATTACTTTAAGCTTATCAAAGGCAGTAATAGAGATGCCGTTTGGTTTCCATGAGTTTTGATGGTGAATGTTGTTTCTCCTGCTCACAGGGAAATAAATATGTATTCTGTTACAACTGTCACTTGCCCTGGTCACTCCCATGGTCAGAGTTGCTTATCCTTCCCCCTGGTCCCTGACTTGGCAGCACAGAAAATCCAATAGTGAGATTCCTCATACCAGAACAAAAGATCATGCCCCCGTTAAGAGCCTTCATCTCTTTCAAGCCTGGTTTGCTGGCTTAAACTGCCCCAGAAAGTTGACAAATGAACCTCTACGTGATTGCTGTTATTTTTAATTGGAAGTAAGTCATGATAGCATTCCAGGCTGGGATAAACCTGTGCCCAAACCACCTTTTCTTCAGGGCAAATAGAAGAAACAGCTGAGTTCCTTTTGGGAGGCAGGAGCAGCTTTCAGCCTGGATCCCCACCCGCGGCTGGGGCGGTGCAGACAGCCTGCAGGCAGGAGCTGCGCCCTGTGGAAAAGGAGAAGGAATAGAAGCTGCGGAAAGCCCTGTGTGCTGTCACCGAGGCTTTAGGAGGGGACTTTGGGACAGTGTTTCCCAGGATGAGACTTGGGGCAACGAGTGAAGGACCTTATTCCAGACCAGGGCTTTATGCTGGTTTGGGAGGGTCTCCTTAGACAATGAGCTTATCAAGAGCTGTCGAGGGATGGGTCCCTCAGGGCTTTAAATGCCTGAAAGCTCTGTGTGCTTCTTGGGTTCACAGCAGAGACCCGAGATGCTCCCCATGTGCTTTTCCTTTTCCTTCACTCGTCATTTTAAGCTGCACACTGATTTTTTGTTTCACTTTCCCATGAAACTCTCAGATGACCGAGGCAGCATCCCCAGGAATCCTGCTGTGTTGCAATTTCACTGATCCTGCTTTAAACTGTTTCTCTCAGCATGGCTTGGGAGTGATAAAGAGCCGGGACAAAAGCTCAGCTAAGGCAGCAGCCCTCCTCCTTTCCTGGGCTTGGACGTGACTCTCAGCATCCATGTCTCCAGCAGCTTCCCTCTTCCCAAACTCAACGAGATCCCTGAGCTGCTTGAATTCAGGGGGCACCAGAGGGGGATGGAGATGGTACTGCTTTGGTCTGTCATTGATCAGGAGTTGGCTCGCCAGCTGTGACTTGTAATGGGAATTGCATCATGCCACATTCCTGTCCCATCCCATTTCTCCATCTTGGGAGCCTGCAGCAGGAAAAAACCTCTTAACAAAGTGATAAAACCTCCTGATATTTAGACTTTGTGCAGTTGTGCCTCTGTGCTGCACCTGGTGCAGCGGCTTTGCAGGCCGGGGCTCCGGATTTGGCACCTGCCCCCAGAGTGAGCAGGGATGTCGCCCGCTCCCCAAGAGCACGTGAGGTGGAAGGAAGTAGGTTTTGGTCCCCAACCACAGCTGAGCTGGGTGCTGGGACAAGCCAGCATCTGCCACAGGATGACAAACTGGTGTTGGCAAGTGAGAACTGGGGGTGTTCCTAGAGGTTTTTGCCCTTCCTTGCAGGATTCAAAATAACACTCTCGGATGCATCTTCCCAGTGACGGACAAGTGATTTTTTTTGTAGAAAAGAGAGATGGTCCAAAGGGCTGGTGGTGGGTCCTGGCCTCTGCTCTCATGATTTTGCTTTCAGTGGACTTAATTTTTTTGCCTCACCAGCCCTCCTGACTTGGGAGACCCTTGAAAGCAGCTGATTTGCCCCAGCTGGTGATAAGGACAATGCCAAAAGACACTGCGGCTTCGCACAGACTCCTTGGCACCAGCAACACAGACAGCTCAGCTTTGGCAGGACAACCTTGCAATTAAAACTTCTAGGTGCAGTGTTCTTCCTCTGGTCAGCAGCCCAGGTGGGTGATTGAAAAATTGTTTCCAGGAATAACTGAGCTTAATTAGAAGGTGGAATTCCCTGGAGCAAGGATGCTCAGAGATGCACAGCAAAGAGAAATAGTCCAATGGGGAAGTTCCCTGCTAGGTCTCACCCTGTTTGCGGTTCTATTCCTGGAATTTCTTGCTGTCCTTTAGATGGAGACTGGAATTTTTCTCAGAGAGTCCTGGATTTGGTGTTGCACCATGCTTCTCTGTCTCTAGGGAAAACAGATGATAAAGGGGATGGAATGAGCACAAAGAGATGAGGAATAAAGGTGACTTCTAGTCATCACAATGAAGATAAAATTAATCTGCACCTGACCACAGGTTCCTGGGCTCCCTGGAGGGAGTGTAGAGAGATGGGCTCTGCATGGAGACTCCTAAAATCAGGCTTCCTCAGGTGGGATTGCAGACCCCTCTGAAAACCAGGAGAGCCAAGCATGCTCCCAGCTCTTGCTCCCATGGCACTCAGCCTCCAGAAAGCCTTTGATGGCCAGTGCCAGCTGTGGAGGAGTAAGAACCCTTAGTCCGGCTGACCTCAGCCCTGTTGACAGCAGGGGTATCCAGAAAATCCCCCCACATCCTGCTTCCAGAGTTGCTGGCAGAGGGAGAGCTTGCAGGGCAGGCAGGAGGCTGCTCTGCCTTCCCACCCCAAACCAAGTTGTTAGGGTGCCAAGCACAGCAACAAAAGCTTTACAAAAGGCATTTATTCCTGCATGGCTCCTTGGATGGCTGGAAGAGCCTTTTCCCAGGAGGGCCATGCCCCCACAGCAGCCTGAACTTCTGGTGCTGGCTCTGCTCTCTGTCTCACTTGAATTACACAGGGCACTCCCCTGGTTTACAGCTTTGGATAAATATTCTTCACAAACTCCAGCATGATAAGGAGGAGGGAAAAAACAAAAGCCACGTCAGCCTGAAGGAATGCAGCCAGTAGAGAGCCCAGTCTGTGGCTGGCAAAGGCCCTGGAAGAGGGGATCTGGTGTAAAAAGGGACAAAGTGGAAATATGTGCCTGAAAAGAGCTGAAAGCCTCCCATTCCTACTACAGGCAAGCACAGCTCACTTCACCTGGGCTCTCATCCCCCAAATCCACTGCAGCTCTGAGGCCATGGGATAGCTCCAGGTAAACTCTATGGGGATGGGTCAGCCAAACTTCCTAACTGGGAGCAATTTACAACTCAAGCTGTTGTGTTTGTGCAGGGTGACTGTGCTTGCAGGGCTACATCTGCCTTCCAGACCACTGCTCCACTTCCCTGAGGATAAGGAACTGGCATCGGGTCTGGGAACCATCCCAGAGCCATCCCAGCCATCCCAAAGCGAGTTCTTGCATGAGTGGCAGGCAGGGAAAGCATCTCCCTTTGTCCCTTTGCTCTGCCAGGCAGCACCATGTGCCTGCCAGGCACGTGGTTGGGGAAGCCTGCACTCTGTGAGGTTTCCTTTGCCAGTGGGGCAGGCGCTGGTGGGGGAAGCCCTGACCTGGTTCCTGCTGCCCCAACGTGTATCCACCCCTGTGCAAACATGCCCCAACCTGGAAAACACTGCCCCTTTAGAAAGGCAGCAAAATCTGACTGCAAGGAGAGAACACAGCTGGTATTGAAGAGAATCTCAGCTCTGGGATGCAGGAGACAAGGCACAGGCAGACCTCTGTCCCTTGCTTTGCTCCGGAATACCCCTCCTGAGGGGAGGGAGCTCCTGCTTTTGCAGCATCTCCAGGGAACCCGCATCCTGCTTACCCTCAGAGCAAGTTTGTTCTGAGATGCTCTGGGTGGATATTATTTACAGCAGCATTTTTTCATCTATAGGAAATTGTTCTTCGTGAGGGCAAAAGCTCCTGCGTTGTGGGCAGAGCGCAGGCAGAGCACCCAAACACTTCCAGCCTATGAACCTTGCCAGGTGCTTCAGGAGAAAGTCAATATTGAACCTCTGTCAGCAGACACTCTTGTTGCTGTTGCAAGAAGTCTGATAAATAGTTAAGATTTAATTATATAGAAGTAGTTATGATAAAATAATTGTCATTTGATTGTATAAAAGAAATAGTTCATTCGATTAAAGGTAGAAAATTATGAAGCACAATGTATAGAATTGCTACAGAGTGTTGTGTTTGAAGTATGCAACCATGGATACCTTGCCAAGAACTTACTGGACCAAGCATGTTAAGCTACTGGACCATATAGGCTGCTTGGAAACCCCCTCACCGCTTCCCGTCTTGATCTGCTTATCAAGGATTCCAATCAGTAAAGCTAAGTGGAATTGAACAATGATTGGGTTTGGAATAAAAATACATAGCCTATAGAACCAATCATTGTAAAGGTTAGATTTAAGAATGGACTTATGTAACAAAGAAGTATAAAAATAAGTAGAAGAATGGACTTATGTAACAGAAAGGTATGAAAACAAATGGATTTTGTTGCTAAAGTGGAAGGCACTTGGAGGAGATATCCCCTGTGTTCCCAGCACACCAGATAAAGAAGTGTCTGCTTATTCACACCAAATTGGTTGGGTAAGTTTCTTTCATCCTGTTTGGTGACATTACCCAAAGCAGCACAAAGCCTGGCACATCCCTCCAGCACCAGCATTGTGTGCTGGTTCTATAAAAATAATAATAATTAAATAGATAGGTTTATTTGGGCTTAGCAGAGAGTAAAAGATCTGGAAAAGTCCAAGGGTTGGACTTGATGATCTCGGAGGTCTTTTCCAACCCAATCTATTCTATGATTCTATGAAAAATGCCAGGGAGAAAGAGACCTCCAGCTGCTCTGCTTCTTACTCCTCACCTCTCTCTCTCCTTCCCCTGACCCAGTATCCACCCTTCCCCATAGCATCCATCCAAGCTGGATTACTGCAGAGAAAGAGACATCACCCTCCATTCCCATCATGTCCCCACCACCTTGGATGGGACGTGGGAACTGGCAGCACCCCTGAGAAATAAAAGCTTGAAGTGGTTTGCAGGCTTGGCCTCTGAAGGGGGAAGGTGATGGGGGAGTGCAGAGGAACCAAAACCCATCAGCAGAGGAACAGGCAGAGAGCAAAGGAGAAGTGAAAGGAGCTGTGATTACTGAAAGCCCGGATGTGAGAGTGGGAGTGCTATGTTTGAGGCTCTCACTTCCCTGTCTGCGCAGGTTTTCTTGGCTTGGGTTTATTTTGTCACCCCTTTCCTGTCTTTGCTCATAAATTCCACCCTGGGGCAGGTGGGGTTAGTGCCCCTGGAGGTGGGTGCTACATGTGCCTTGGGGACTTGGAATCTGGGAACCAACAAGCATGGTGGGGTTTGGGGAGGAACCTCTGAGCCTCTGTGCTTGAGGGATTTGGGGAGTATCTGCTCTCTGCCACAGATGCAGATACATCCAAGCTGCTTCACTCCACCCACTTTCTAGTCCCTGGTACACGGTCTGCATCTGCATGTTTGACCTCTGAATAAAATGAATCTTTTAAGCAGACTCCATCTTGCAAATATAAGGTCCTTGCCCCCAAATATTTCATGCAGGACGGGGCACCTGGTGGTGGGGCAGAGCAGAGTGTTTTGGTACATCAGACACTTAAGTAAAAGCCATTTTAAGATGAAACACTATCACTAAGGGTTGAAAGAGCTTCTAGTCTAGTGTCAAGCAAGGGGTTTCTTTCTCCAAAAATAAGTAGTAATGCTTCCCCAAAACAATCCTTATTCCTGCAGCCTCCATGCTTAATTTTGGGTAACAAATTGTGAAGGTGTGTGGGTTTAAGCCTGTCTAACAGTCCTAATTAAAGGAGTTCATCCCCCTCATCCCTGGAAAGAGTCAGTGTAACTCCAGCGTGACCTTGGCTGGGCTGTATGACTGCTGTCTTCTGTGGAACCCCAAACTGGGTTTAAAGTTAAGCCTGGGATTAGAGGCTGTGCTGAAGCCAGCGGGGTGAGTCCCTTGCGGTCCTGAATCAGCAGAATGGCTGCTGGGGGAAGCCTGGGAGCGGGTGAGGGGTCTGGCAGCTCATGGGTGTTGGATGCTGAAAGGATGGAGCCGGCTGAGGGTCCCCTGAGCTGTAGGATTTAAATGGGGACAGAAACTTCAGTAAAAACAGCACCTCTCCCACATACACCCATCAAGTTTAACCTGTTCCAGTCTCTATGTCCTGTCCTGCTGAGGAAGGAGCATCCTTATTCTCCCAAAATCTCTCCCCAGGGATATCTGCTCTCCATTTAAAGCCTGGCTTTTCTCTTCCCACTCTTCCTTTAATGCTGCTAGGTCAATTTGCCCCCATTTCCCCTATACCAGCCTGAAATTCCATAATTAACAAGTCAATGCTGTCAGTCCTATTCCAGAGATGGGGAGTGAGTCAGCTCCTGCTCCATGCAGAAAAGGGGGTGCAGAAGGAAACAGACTGAGGGCTTTCCCTCTGAATTAAACAAACAGCAGAAAGAAAGGACAATATAATCATGGGGAACAAAAGGCAGGAAAGAAGCCACTCCTTGAGACCCAACAGCAGAGAGATCTCAGACGAAGCTGGGTCAGATGCTCTGGAACACTTCCAGGCCCAGAGTGTTTAAATAGAAAGGTTATGTACCTGGGAGATTTATTTCATCTCTTAATTGGTTGGTTGTTTACATGACTCGGGAGCTCTTTGCCAATGTTTGCTTTGCTGGCTCACCCAGCTGCTGAAAATCCCGGCTGGCTGTGTCCTGGCTCGGCTGCTGTGCCAGAGGCTGCCCTGTGGCTCCAGCTCCTCCTGGGGAGCCCTGGTGCTTCCCTGTGACCCCTCCCATCCCACTGGAGCCAGCATCCTTCCCATCACACACAGGTGCGTTGGTGGGATGGTCCAGCTGGAGTTCCACCATGCCAACATCTCCCCTTCCCTTGTGGGCAAGAACAAGGATGTGGTGGAGATAGACCCCTCTCAGCTGGGATTTGAGGCTGCCCCTCTCCCAACCATCCTGCCAGCTCCAGCAGAGGATGAGATCCAAAAGACCACAGGTTTGGGGTTGGTTTTCCCCAAGCACATGGTAAGATCTTGGTTCTGTGCTGGCCTCAACCTGCACAAAATTTTGGAGGAATTTTGATTTTCTCCCAGTGCAGCTCTGAAGAGAAGGGCTTTTTAAACACCTGAAAAAGTGCAACAGCTTCTCCTCTCTTGGTTGTATATTAAATTTATGTTAATTTTCTCTTGGTTTTATCTCAGTTTATGTTAATTTGCACCTTTCCAGGCATGCCCAGGCGTTAGATGTGAAGTGCCCTCAGGCTCTTTGGCCTGATGGCAGATGGGGTCCATCTCATCTGTTGGTGGGAGAACATCTTTCCCTCCCCCACCCCAGTGCTGGAGTCAGTGGATCTTTATCTCAAATTGACAATGCATCCCTGGAGGGGAGAGGGGAAGCTCTGCTCCTGGCTCATGCCAATGAGGAGCAGCCACCCAGAGGAATCCGTAGGATGACCTTGGAAGGAGCAACCTGGGGTGATGGAGAAGCTGAAAATAAAGGGAGGGATCACTGACAGGTTTAGCCTAAAACATCTCCCGCTTCTGTGGCTGATGGTCTATTCCCACCCACTCCTCTGCCAGCTCCTGTCCCTGCTCATGGAGCTGATGTCAGCAGATGTCCAGCAGTGTGTTTGGGAGGAGCTGATGGGTGTCAGTGCAGGGGTATGAGGATTTGGGGCTTTTTTTCATGGGTTGCAAATGTGGTTTTTTCCAATTTTTTTTTCAATTAATCCTTTTTTCAGTCATTTCTGGATGCAGATGAACAAGCATTGCTAACAGCTAAATCAGAGCTGCCTCTACTCCTTCTCCTCCTCCCAGACCTTTTCTTCTCTCCTTTCTCCCATTGAAGTCTGCATCAATACTGGTAATTAAAACTATGTTCAGGAGAAGTTTATTGATCTAGCCTCTGGAATTTCTTCTTCCTCCTGGACTTCTGAACTGGTAACATGGAGGAGGACCTCCCCAAGTGCTGCCCTCAATTTTTTGTGGGGTTATGATGTGGATATTGGGGATGGCAGCATCTTACAACCATCCCAGGATGTTATGGTGTCTCCAAGCTTTGATCTGTGTGGCCATGAGGTTGGCAAAGGGCATCCTGTGCTGCCTCCCCAGTCTGCCCCCAATCCCTTGGAGTCAAGGCTAGCAGGACACAGCAACCCAGGCTGAGGCCATCCACTGAGCCACATGAGATGTTTGGAGCAGCAAGGAGGTCGCCCAGGAAGCCTTGAAGCTGATGCTTGCCTAGGGTGGTGGGATGGGAGGACCAAAGGCTATGGGGAATTTTTCCCTCTTGCTGCAGGGTATTGGGGAAAAAATTTGCCAGGACATGGTGATGGGATGGTCACCACTACACTGGGTAATGGAGCCTTCTCCAAAAAAATTATCATTGCTTGGGGCTGAAAGGTCCTGCTGGGGCTAGAAGGTCCAAAGTGGACTTGTGGGATGGGAGACACCTTCTGGAGATGGCCTTCTGAGTGTAGTTCTTCTGTTGATGCTGAGCTTTGATGGGTTAGTGCTGGGTTTTGGGACAATGGACAACAGGGAAAGTTCATCCAGGATTTCCCTGGGCTGGGATTTGCATATGTCACTGGCAAGCTGATGAAAAGTCTGGAAAACACTGGACCTGCCATGTCTTGCAGAGCCACTGTCTTGGTGTAGTCAAAGCCCATGCCATTAACTACTTGCCTGAGGACAAAACTTGTGGATTGGGATTTTCTTTGTGTCTGGTCCATGGGGTCCCCATCCAGATGGAAAGCCCCAAGAGAACCTCAGGGGACACCTGGTGTCCTTCTGGAGAACAGACAAAGGAGGAAAAGCTTTGAAAGCAAGAGAAGAAAGGAGATCCCTGAGTGTCATTGAGCAGTCCCTCCAAGCCTGGCTGATGCAATGTGAGCCCTTTCAAAGGCTGGGAAGTCTTGGGAAGTCCCCAGGAATTTTGGTGGCATTGAGACTGGTGGCCAGCTGGGGCTGGGGAGTCCCCAGCCCCAGGGGAGATGCTGAACCGGGGCCAAACTGTGGTTCCCTGTGGGAAGGGCTGATCCAGCTGCTGTGACTCAGAGGGCAGCAGGTATCCCTGAGGCAGGAGCAGCCAGGAGTAAACCTCCTTCTAACAGGTTTCCATGAGCTGTAAGATGATGACAGAGCCACCCTTCTTCTCTACCTGGAGTTGTAAACCCATCCTTGAATGGGCAGCATGGCTTATCCCAGCACCACCTCATTCCCAGCCATCTTTCCTGAGGGTCTCCACAATAAAAGCCATGCTGAGGGAACCAGGGACCTGCAGGTCAGCCCCAAAATTGGTGTCCCAGTGACAGAGGGATGGAAAAGAGGAGCTTGTACATCCAGTCAGCTTGTGGGATATGCTCTCCCGTACCAGGCTGGAGAAAGTCCCACAGCCCTACCCAGGAATACTGCAGTGGGCACAGCCAAGACCTTCACTCATCTATTGCTATTTTCTTTCCTTTTCCAGGCACTGAAAATTGCTGTGTGGGAAGAAGGGGAACTGAAGGTGATAAATGGCTTTGCTATGCTTGACAAGCAAATGGGGTTTTTTGATGGGCACCAAAACACCTGGGCTTGCCCTTCTTGGCTGGAAGAGTGTAATTCCCCAAAACTGTTCACAAATAGTAGCCAAATTGGTAGTTTCAAGAAAAAAATAGGAAGGCTGGAGGTGCCATGGGAGAGGTATGTGATGTCCAAATGCTGCTTCTGTCTTAGCCAAGGGGATTTTCTGATGACCTGGATTTAAGCAGGACACGCTCTGTCCCTCCCTCCAGTCCTGCTTCAGCTGTCCTGGAGGCCTCTGGCACAGGAACTGGGTTAGATGAGTAGCCCTGAGCCGTGAGGTGGGGAACCACACTGTGATGAATGATCCCAGGTCACAGGCATGCTGCACCCAAGCTGGAGCAGTACCTCAACCTCAGCTCCTTGGCTTGGGTGTTGAAATCAGGGTTTTCCCATAACAGGAAGATTGCAGTGTTCCCTCTGCATCCTCGGAGCAGCCGCACGTGGGTTGTGAATGATGCCTTGGGTAGCAGAAAGAAGATCTTCAGGTTTTCTCCCTGCCCCTCTAAACAACCATCCACCCCTCCCCAAGTCATTGCACCAAACCTTGGCACCCCAAGCTCTCTGCCACTGCTGCTTTCCTCCCTGTGGGTGGGATCACAGGGTTTTGGGCTGTGGATATTGGTGCACATTATTTATCTCAGTTTATTTGCTCTGGTTTGGATGTGTTTGTACTCTCTTATGGTCATTTTGAGAAGCAAACCCCTGGCAGCTGTGGGGCTGCAAAAACTCTTCAGTGGGTTGGGACAGTCCAATCTCTCCAGAGAAACATTTTTAAGCAAACAACACAACTTAAAAAAAGGATTTAAAAAATTTTAATAGCTTTCCTTTTGTCTTTAAAAACTATTTAGCTGGTTCTTCCAGGAATTCTGGCCCCAGCAGCATCCTGTGGCAAGGAGTTCCCTGGATGAACGTGCAGCATTAGCTCACCTCTGCCAGAGCAGGGACTGGCACCAGAGCATAACCAGCAATTTTCCACACTGTGGAAATACACCCAGGCATGGAAAAAGCCTGGAAGGGAATAAAGAAGTCGCTTGGCCAAACTCAAGGAACAGCTTCAGGTTCATTCCCAGCTCTCCAGCACTTGGCAGGCTTGGCTGCCTTGGCTCCTGTAGATGGGCCAGGCCAGCAGCATCCCTGCCAAAACCCCAGGTGCTCCTGCTCTGACAGCTCCCTGCCCACAGGTCTGCTGCAAGACAAAAGGGGGAGAAGTGGCCTTTTTGTGGGATTGGCTTGGGTTTTTTCCTCTTCATTCTCCTAGTGGAGCAAAGGGCTGGAGAAAAGAAGGAAAGACTTGGCACTGAGGGCAGAGTGAGGAGGAGATTGGGGACAGCAGGGATGTGGAGGTGGGAGAGAGGCGACAAGCAGTCCCTTTTTGAGGCTCTAATTGCCCCAGCCAAAACCCACATTAGCCCAAGGAGTGCAATGAGGTTTCTGTGAGGGCAATAAGAGGAGCTGCTGCTGCTCCTGTTGCAGTTCGACTCCAGCTCTGGGAACTGTGTCCCAACTTCCCTGTGCTAATCCATCTTATCTCAGTGGTGCAGCAATAACCACCAGGAGACATCACCTCCTCTCATTGCCACCATGAGAGCTGGAGAGCACAAGATGTTCCCAGACAAGCCTCCTCACAGCAGACAGCCCTGGCAAACAAAAGAGGCTTCCCAAATCCCACGAGCACTTCCTGCAGCAGTTTTCAATGGCAAATGCCCTCGGTGAGTTGCTGTGCCCAGTACACCTCTGTGAAGGCTCAGGCTCCTGTGCAAAGGGTGATGAAACAGGCCAGGAGAGAGGCATCAGGAGCAGACATGATCAAGGTGTGTAATATCCTGATGAGGCCAGAGAAGATAAGTGATGAGAGGGTGATTATTCACTGCCTCTTATGCATAAAACAAGGCCACCCAATGCATGAAGTGTGCCCAAAGGGGATGTTTCTCCATAGGATTAACCTGTGGAGCCTTTTGCCGTAGGACAGCTTCATGTAGGAGGCTGAAGTTGGCTTCAAAATCAATTCCTGGAAGAGGAAGCCACCTAGGACACGAAGACCATTGCCAGCTCATTCCTCTTGGTGTAGAAGCTCACTGAGGTCTTATGTTTTCCCTGCATCCTCTGCTCCAACCAGTGGCTGGGAGGAAAAAAAACCCACTGGCAAGGTGGTGCTTCCCTGTCCAAGGCACAGAGTAGCAGGTAGTGCCTGGAGACATGTTGGCCAAGGGTTGACCAAGCTCCTGGGTCAGACCTGACAGGTCTGAGAGGGGTCAGGAGCAGGGGAGGGTTACTTGTTGGTGGTGGGCATGAAGGAAGCAAGGTGGCCAGAGAGAGCAGGAGCCACCAGGATTGCTCCCCATGGCAGGAATGAGTCAGTGGGAGCCAGTCACAGCAGTGAACACAAGGATCAGTTATCAGTGGGAAATCTGCCTGATGAGGGCATCAACGCAGCTCCTTGTGTGTAGGGGTGACAGTGAGTGCATCCCTTAAGGAAAGCTGTTTGGAGTGCACCTTTAAGAGAAGAGAGCTACCTGGAATGTGTTGGGTCTTGTGACCAATGAAAGGCTGTGGTGTATGTGAGGTGAATTGGTTAACCAATAATGTCATGACATGTTGGATGTGAGAGGATATAAAAGGTGTGGATGGTACAGAGTGAGATTAGAGCTACTAGGATCTAGAACTATCTACTACTACTGTGATCTGTCTGTGAAACTGTCTTGAATAAAGTCTTGTAAGCCTTCTGATGCCTGCTGTGCCTGAGCTCTTCGGACCGTCATGTCATTCACGCTGCCCCCCTGCTTGGGACTAAGGGGCTACCCCTATAATTGGTGACCCCTACACTTGTGTGCTGGGGCAGGAAGGGGGAGGGGGAGGAAAGGAGGACAAAGATCTGCTGTGCCAGGCAAAGAGGGTTCTGTGGCACCCAGGCCCCCCTGGATGGTGCAGGAGGGGGTTCACAGCCCCATGTCCTTTCACTTGAGAGCTGCTTCTGCCCATCCTGACAGCCTAAGGGCTGGAGGAGCTGGGAGGGAAAGGTCTCCATCTCTGACAGCACCATGGAGCCAGAGCTGGCCTTTGAGTGCATTATACACCTTAAAACTATGTGAGTAAACAGAGAAGGCTCCTCTTCCCAGTACCACCTAGGCAATTAGGCTGCAGGCTGGAGCTGATGAGCTCTGATCCAGCCCAGCAGATTAAGGAGATGCTCTGCTCTCTCCTCTGGTGAGACCTTGAGCCAAACCACCCAAGAGAGGAGTAAGGTGAAGCTCCAGTTGGCATCCTGGAGCCTCTTGTGTGGAGTTCCTTGGAAATGTCCCATCAGGAGTAAAACATCCCTGTTCCTCCACTTCTGGTGGTTTTTTCACCTGTATCATCCTGTTTTGCTTGCTGAGCAGCAGCAATCCTCACAGCATGTTCTGTGGCATGGAGGAGTTGAGCAAACTGGGAAGAGCCCAGAGAGACCCAGCACCAGCTGGGAGGAAGAAGAGATGGTCCCACAGAAGAGGGACCTCCCTGCTAGTACAGCAAAAGCCTCTGAGCTCCAGGGATTTGGAGCCATAAGTCCCACGGGATGCCTTCCATCTTGGTCCTCGGAGTTCCTGCAGGAGCTTGGCTTTTCTTTATAGAAAACCTTAATCCATCTTGGTGACTTCTTTCCCATCACTGCCACAAGCTGAGTATTCCTAGAGGAAGAGGAGACGCCACTCTGGACCATTCTAGAGGGAAGAGAACAGCCTCCAGAGCAGGACGAGCCAGCCCAGAGCTGGGGAACCTTGCAGAAAACTAAAGTGCTTCCAGGGTAGATAGTGATTTCTGCAGACAGAAGAGGAAATAAAATGGGCAAATTCACCATGATTCCATGCCTGTCCTCCCATACAGAGTAAAGGAATGTGGGAGATACTGCAGCAATGCCATGCAAACACCCTGCAGAGGTGAACCCACCTCTGACCCTAGCCAGGAGGAAACCAAAAAGGGTTTAAAGACTTTTGGAGCATCATAATGCATCCTTGGGAGGCCTGTGAGGGCTGGATGGGTGAGAGGCAGCTCTCAGGTCAACAGCCTGAAGGAGTACCAAACACACAGACATCAGAGAGATAACTGATGGAGAATGGAGACCAGAGGTGTTACAGGGTCCTGTAGCCATTCCCACACTGGGAATCGTGTAGAAGTAATTTAAACCAAACTTTAGGTACAGGCAGCAGCATCTGTGCTGGCAATAGAGATTCTCTTTGGGGGCAAGGCCATAGGTGGGAGGAGAAGGGGAAAAGGGTCCACTTGTTTCTGAGGCTCAAACTGGGTGACCTCAACTGGAGCGGAAAAAAGGGAGTTAAAAAAAAATAGCTGTAAGAAGCTGCAGGTTCCTCAGGCTGATCCTTTGCAAGGCTCACGCGGAGTTACATCATGGTGCTCATTTGGGATGCAGATCCCTGAGACCCACAGCTCCAGAGCCTCTGCCATGCTGAGGGAAGGGGCTGGGAATGTGGGGAGCTCTTGGCCAGCAGCCAGGCCTGGAGGAGCCCCCCAATCCTCGCCATGCCATCAAGACCAGCTGCCCAAAGAGGGACACTGCTGCTGTCTCTGCAGAGGGACTTGGCTGCATTGCAGCGCCCAGGGAGCTGAGGGATGCTTGGACATGGGTCTGGCTCCTGCAGATCTGTGCTCATTCACAGAGCCTGCTGGCCAGAGCAGAGGGCAGCTTGCCAGCTTCCCTGGCTCAGCTGTCATCACATCCAAGGCTTTTCCAAGACCACAGGTCTGTTCCTCACCACAAGGCAATGAGTAAGGTGGTTTCCCTGACCTGTCTGCTTTCCTGCTTTTCTTCTGAAACAGGAATCCTGGGTTGCTCCTGGAGGTGGTGGGAGCTGGGAAGAAACCCGAGCAGAGGGCTGCTTCCCAGTGGAAGGCCTGGATGCAGAGGCAGAGGAAGGAGGGGGAACTTACAGGGGTCTCTGCTTCTGAGTGTAGGATTCCTGCAAAAAGCCTTTTCTTGTGCATCACAATGCTCCTCTGCTCCAGTGCTGGGAGGAGCTGGGTTGTGGGGCTGCCCTGGGTATTCCATGGGTATCCTTGGATACTGAGGGGGGGTTTGGGGGTATTTCCTTCCTGCAGGCACCACAGTAAGCCACCCCAGTGCCTGCATCATTCCTGCTGAAAGAGCAGGAAGTGTGTCATGAGCATCCCCAGGCCTGCCACAGTCCCAGGACTTCCCACAAATGGACATCCAAATGTGCCAAGGTAAGCAAGTCCAGCTGTAGGCTTCAGTGCTGGAGCCATGGACTTCCAAGTGGTTTTCCTCAGCTTTGGATGGGGTCCATCATCTTGTGAGGTGCTCCAAGGGGCTTCTCTCTCCCCACATCCTCCCCAAGGGTTTTGCAGGGTTTCACCTCACACACTGGGAAACAAAAGCAAAAAGAAGCACCACAGGGTTTTTATTATTATTTTTAAGTGCAGGAATGGTGTGTGAATGCAGGAGCAATAATGCAAGCGGGAACATGGAGATGGAGAGCTTTCAGCTCCCAAACTCAACCCAAACCTCAACAGCTGGCTTTGTGCTGCTCATTCATCCACAGGATTATTTTTACTTTCCTCCTCCTGGGAGAACAGGATTTGTCTTGTTTTCAGTGTTCCTTGGAGAGTAGTTTGATCAGGGAAGGGTTTAGCAGAGGAAAACCCTCGCAGCTGTTCAGGTCTGCTCTCATCCTGCCTGGCATAGAGGGCCAATGGCACTTCCACAGCCATCATGAAGATCCATTCCAGGTTCCCATCCTTGGAAGTGCTCTAGGCCAGGTTGGAGCAACCTGGTCTAGGGAAAGGTGTCTCTGACAGTGGCAGGGGGTTGGAAAAAGATAAGTTTAAAGTTCCCTTCCAATTCAAGCTCTTCTGTTATTCCATGATTCTGGATGGGACAGTGGTGTTTTATGTCCCTTGGGAATTTATTCCCATTCTGCTCTTGCTGGGGCTTGGATAACTCATTACCTATGGATAATTACCTAGAGATAATGAGGTACCTGCATCTCTGGGTTACTGGGGTTTGTCTTTATTGCTTTCCTGGGGCAGCAAGTTGTGTAGGTTGGGATTTTTATTTATTTACCAATAACTCTAGGCCATGATGAGATCCAAGTCAAAGTTCTGAAGGAGAGAAAGCTGGAAAAAATGTTGGATAAGCCAGACCTGCCCATGCTTTATATTTTAGAATCATAGTTTGAGTGGGAATGGACTTTAAAAATCAACAAGTTATAACCTAAATTTTCTCCTAATTCAGCCTAAAGGGTTATCTTATCTGGATGGAAGGAGATCCAGAGCAAGGAGAGATGGGAGAAGCTGTAAAGATCCACCCCAAAAAACCTCAGAGCATGGGATCTGACCTGCAGGACAGAGATGTGGAAGCACATGTCTCAGGGGATGCTCAGATTTCCTCCCCACACTGCCAGCACTCACCAGAGGCTTGGAAGGAGCTGGCAGCTTCCAAAGCTTCAACTCCTTCTTGCTCTGGAAGAAATGAGTGGGATGAGGAAACCCTGACCGGTCACTTCACAATAAGTATATTTTAAATTTAAGCACACTGGAAGCTATAGGGAGCACTCTCCATAGTCCTACATCCTCCTGCTTCCAGCTCCTCAACCCCTGCTCCATCCCTTCATCCCTATTCTCCTTTGACCCTCTCCTCCAGCCAGACTCATTATGGGAAAGACAGAGTGGATGTTGGGACCATCTGTATGGCTTTCTTATTCCAATTAGCTTAATAATTAGAGCCTCCTCAAAGATGGTGCTGCCTCCAAGGATGTATCCAAGGTGACAGCTGCTAACGAGGCTGTGAAGTACCCAGCAGGAGCCCTGGGGATGGTGGGATGGGGTTAAAGTGGCCTCTTGCCCTCTTGGACAGAATGATGGGTATTAGTGTGCCAAATTCTCTGTGGTACCCAAGGCATTTGCCTTCATTCCATATGTGAGATGTGCTTCAGGTGTAGAAGAACACCCCATCCATCTCCCACTCCCCTCCAAATGGCTCCTGGGCCAAAAAAAAGACATCTCTGCTTGGATTCTGTTGGATAATTTGGGGATTGCTGGGTAATTTGAAGAGTGGGGAGAGATTTTTTCATCCCTAGGAGCAAGCCCAAGGTCTTTTTTGAAGGATTCTGTGTTTTAAACCCAGGAAGACGTGTGGTTTGTAGCAGTAGGTGACCTTTCAATCCCTCCTCTCCTTGTCATTAGGAGATCACTTGAGTAGCTGATCTCTCCAGAACTTAGAGCATGACTGTGCTGGTTTAAAGGTAAACCAGCAGGAGAAATGATCCCAACTCAAAAAGAGATTACAAGTCAGAGCCATAATCTAATAAAAAGATTACAATAAATGCAATGATACAGAGAAAGAAATGGTTTTAACCCACAAAACCAGATGTATAACCAGGCAACCTGGGGCATGAACAGAACAGTATTCATTAGCCCCCATGCTGAGCCCCACGTGGTCCCTCTGAGTGCAAAGGAAAAGGAAAGGAAAGCTGCTGGTGAGGATGATGGTCACTGCTCTGTCAAAGTAATGGTTGCAGCCTTGTTGAGAGTGGCAGTCACAGGTTGGACTTGTTCAGAATCTCCTGTTGAGGTTCTGGTCTCCCTCTGGATCCGAGTGCTACCAGAAGTCCCAAACCCCCAAGATTATCTATGCTCAGGTTCAGCTGGGAACGTCCATTACCTCCCCCTTAAGGCAGGGAGTTTCACAATGAGTGATTTAACTCTGAGTCATGGGATATTCCTGGAATCCTTGATGGCCCATTAGCAGCAGACACGACACCTCACGAAGGTGTGAAGGTGCTAACGACTCCCCGGTGGGGAGTTACCACACCTGAGTCATTGATGTGAAGACAGAAGCACTCCTGTCTCAAGGTTCTATACTACAAGCTACCCGGCTTGTAGCCTGAGGTGTCAGGTGTGTCCTGGGCAGCTGCTGCAAAGGATTCATTATTACCAGTTCATCAGAAACTGCTAGAGGGTGTAGAATAAGGAGTTTTAGTTACACCTACACAGGGATAATCTGGACCCGTCTGCTCTAACTAGGACAATGACTTTATGTGGAAGCAAATCAAAGAGAAGAGGAGAGAAAAAGAGGGAAAAAGAATGAAAGCAGATGTTCCTGGACTGATCTGACATGGGAAGAGGAGATGCACAGGTCTGTGAGTTGGGGACCACCTACCCTTCTCCATCATTTGGATCCTTGGTCAGCATCACTCTAGGTACTGCCTTCCTAAAGGGGGCTAAATCCCCCTGAGAGACTTGATTAGAAACAGGAAAAATTGGGGAGCACAAGCTGGGACAAGAACTGACCCTTTTTACAGTATGGGAGAAGTGGTGTGGCTGGGGAGCAGCAAGGAACTCGAAATGCTGCCTGGAGAGGGGAACCTGATGGTCATACTCCCACCTGGAGCTCCCTGTGCCTGCTGCAGTGAACCCCAGGATGGGTGTCCCATCTTGGGCATGGATTTTGGGGACTCTGGAGGCAGTGGCAGTTTGAAGTCAGCAGCAGGTTTCCTGAGAGCTGAGGGAGCCACGACCCAGCAAACCACAGATCGAAGATAGATGATGAGGCTGAGAAGCCTCAAAAAGAAAATTGAAAACCACACGGCCAAAATTTGACTGAATCACTCAAATCATCACCTCACCAAGTTCACAGAAACCCCATGGGGATGCTGGGGCTGCTCCCTGTCATTGGGTATCTGAGCTCCCCTGGGTGCTCACCAACCAGGAAGGATGCTGATGGCTGGAGGGGCAAAAAGGGTGGGAATGGCTCTGCCCTGTGTGGAAATCACCACCCACCTTTCCCCAAAAGCCACATTCCCAAGTGCTTATGTCTTTAAAAATGTTTATAAAAATTAAAATAATAAAATCTAAATAGTGGAGGGTTTTGAGGCTTATGTCTCCTATGCTGATGGCTGCCAGCAGGTTTGATGCCTCAGGAAGGAGCCACTCAGATGATGTGAGTTGCTGAGGAAGAGATGAATCATGCAGGAAGTGGAGAGAAGGAAATTCATAGGAAGAAGAAATGAGAGCAGGTATTTGCTGAGAGAACAAGTAGAAACTTCCCTTTCTGTGCCAGAGAAATGTAAGAGTGAGAAAATGTTGAGATTTAGTTTTCAGAGTCCAGCTGGGTGTCTGGCAGCAGGGATGTGGCCAAAGCAGGATGAGGAAAGGTCTTTCTAGAGTAAACTTATGTAAATGTGTGAGCCAACTCAAGATCAGAGGGATTATCTGCCACATCAAGGGAATTGTGATTGTGTTCAGTGAGGTAAAAATTAACACTGATAATTTTAATGCCCATAGCTCCAAACAACAAGCTTTATTATCCACCCATTTGCTCATTTTAATGCATAGTAATCATTATATGTTACACACTAATATATAACAGCTCATAATTGAATATAACAACTATTCTCTAATTGCATTATGATTTGACCAAAGAAAATATTAACAGCAGCCCCTGATCAATGAAATCCAAACAAAGCAGTGGTGTGTAAACATTGGAGCCAAGGGACTGGGAATTCAGCTCCAGCTCCTCCCAGATCCTTATTTTCTTTGCTGCTGCCACATAATATCAATTAAAGCTGCAATGGCAAAATAATGCTTGTGGGGCCAAGGAGAGGAGAATTCAAACCCTGCCTTCTCAGTCTTTGTTCAATAAGTATTAACAAAGTGGGTTGATTTATTTTTCACATAGAAATCCTTATTTCTCACTACTGATGGCATCTGAGCCTCTGCCTCTGCTTCGTGCCAAGGTCTTGGGCAACTCAGTCTCCCAACATCTGTGTCACTGGGTTAATCATATTTATGTGCCTTTTATGAGGGTTAATGATTAGTCAGAGAATGATGGCGTGTGTTGCAAATTACACAGAAGTGACAGTTAATGGGTCCTTATGTGGAACTTGGGAGCTCTGTAACAAGTCAAGGCCCAATCCAGTTAGGGGCTCTGTGGCTGCCTAAAGTAAGGAATTGTAATAAACACATGCACCATATGAAGCCAGGTGTGCATATTAGCCCCTTACCACGTGAATCAGGCTGCTCGTTGAAACGCTGCTGCTTCTTAATGCTGCATCGGTGTTAAGGGGTTTTCATGCCCGAATTTGGGTGCCTTGTGGACTTTTCCAGAAGCAACTCCATAGATAAACATGTTAATACCAGCCAGTAGAGTTGGGGCTGGCAGGGGTTAAATCCAGGAGGAGGGGCTTTTCTTTGCCTGTGAAGCTCAGAAGCCATCCCAGCTCGCCCCACAGTGCCAGCTTCCCTCTGTCCCTGCTTCCAGACGGGAAAGTGATTTTGTGTGAACACGTGGACTTGTGTCCAGCCAGACCACGACCCCTGGTCACATCCTGGTGGGCTCAGGCTTGGGGGGAGCATCCCTGTGTTGAGATGGTGTCCATAACTGTGAGGGTGAGTGTCCGTGTAACGGAGGCTCCTCTTTAACAGAGAGATCCCCACGATGCAGGGGTTGCAATGTGGGTGTCCCCTTAATGGGGGTCACTCCCTGATGGGAACTGCTTGCCTCACTGAAATTTGGGAATGAAACTCCTTAACCCCAATGTAGTATTACGAAGCAGGCATTGCTTTGGTAGGGCGCCAGGCCATGGCCCCAGATGCACAGTGGGTTATGCATACCTGGCTCAAGGGGATGTACATATTTATTAAGCCAGCTGGGGCTCCATACAATGCGGCTCCCCTTGCGGGTCCTCCTCCAGAACGGGGGGCTTGCTGAAAAGGGGACTCTACCGAAGAGGGGTGAGTGTCCCCCGTAACGTGGGGGGACATCCCTGTGCCGAGGGTCCCCGCGCCGAGCGCACGGGCAAGTCACCGCTCAGCGAACATGTAGCGAGGCTGCCCCTTCCCCTCCTCGCGTCCGACCGGCCCACATGCACAGCCAGCCCTCCTTCCCCTCCTCCTCCTCCTTCTCCGCCCACTTCCTCCGCACTACGCGGGCTGCGGGTGGAGCGCTTCCCCGTGCCCGCCGAGCCCCCCGGACCCCGCAGGGATGGCCCGGGGGAGGCACCGCGGCCGCAGCTGCAGGTGAGCGAGGGGCCCGAGGGATGCGCGTCCCGGAGGGGAGCGGAGGGTTGCGGGAGGGAGCGGCGGGATGCGGGGAGGGAGCGGCGGGATGCGGGAACACAACGGCGCAGGGGGACCCACAGCCAGCTCCCCGCTTGCCTCGGGGCTCCCTTTGCGGGAGAAGCCCTCGGACAGCGTGGGGGCTCCCCACTTCCCCGCACGCCTTCCTCGGGATCATCTGCTTCTCGTTGAGCCGTGCAGGGAAAAGCCGGTTGCAGGCTCCGGATCCCGGGATTTTACCCATTTATGGGCACTTTGGATCATGCGACTGATGCGCAGCGTGAGTGCTCTTTGCTTCTTGCGAGGGGCTTGTTTCGGGGGTCACCGGAGGGTTGGCCACACGAAGGCGGTGGCCGTGGGTGTGTGAAGGGGACAGAAGGACCGACACGGCCACCTTTACCCCCTGCCACATCCGTACCTCGTGTTCTGGGGGACCTGCGAGCACCGAGGGGCCCCAGCCTTGACCGTGGCCAGCCTGGGACCTGACATCGGTGGGGCGGAATGGGATCGATGCGTTTTGGAGGCGTTTTCATCGCTCACATAGGAGGGAACGGACTCACTGAGCCCTTCTGGTGGCCGCTCAATGCTCCATGAAGGGGGGTGGTGTTTATATAAAAGTGAATATTCCTGGGGGGGTTTCAACTTAATTCGCAGACAAGCCATCGCTGCTTTAATGAACAGCTGGCTCGGTCCAAGGGAAGGCTCTGGCTCGGTGTTTGCCCTCCTGGGAGAAGCTCGGGACCTGCAAACTTTGTGGAAGAGGGACAAGGTGTGGAATGGAGGAGCTGGAGCCACTGAGGCCTCTTGCTCGTTTCCCCAAATGATGGGAGCGCTGCCGATGGGTGGTCTCATCCAAACCCGCCGGAGAGATGGGAAAGGTGGAGAGAGAGGTGGGAAAAGTGACCTCCTCGGCTGGGTCCCAAAGTCCCCGCGATTGTGAAACCGGGCTTGCAGCCGGCCGGGAATCCGCCTCATTCCCGGTGAAATCCACTGGTTTCGGGGCGGGGGGACCCCGGGAAACGCCGCGACCCTCGCGGGCTGCACCCGGGCATGGCTCGGGCGGGCTGGGCATGCTGCGAGCCAGCGGGCTGGGGAGGTTTGCGGGTTATTCCTCCATTCCTGCGGGCTGGCCGGGAGCTGGCGCCTGTTTCTGGGCATCACGTGGCGCTGGAGGAGGCGGGAGGGAGGCTGCGGTGAGAGGCTCCCGCTGAGCACATCGCATCCTGGGCAGGAAATTCCGGGGAGCTGCGCCGCGCCTGATTGCGCCGGTGACAGCGGGCACCGACACGGCGTTTGGAGCTGTCGGGATAAAACAGAGGTGTCTCAAGTGTTCCAAACAGCCTTGACAGGCGCGACGAGCCTCGGGTGGGGGCACAGAAGCCCTCCCGTGCTCTTTGGATACCCGGAACGTGGCAGATAAAAGTTCTCTGGGGCCCGTGGGAGCTTCTCGGGGAGGTTTCGCTGCTCGGGCGGCACGTGTTCCTCTGCATTTGGTTTTACTTTTACTCCCTCGCGGCCAAATGGCCTGTGCTAGGAAAAAGACCTTGAGAAGAAGAGAAAGGGTGAAAAAAGTCAAAAACATTTTAAAAAGAGGAATAATGGGTTGTGTTTAATCCATTGGCTGCTTTTCGCAGCTGTGGGGTTTCGGAATTGCTGACTGCATTTGTTGGGGTTCCCTCAGGCATCCCCCTGGCCCTGATCCCCACGTGTTCCTCTCCTCCCCCGCTGGCTGCAAGGTGATAGTCCCAGAGGGAAAAAGCTGATGGTGACAGCAAAAGTCGAGCTGTTTTTTGGAGATGGTGCAGATGTAGGGATGGCACCAGCTGGGCAAAGCCCCAGTGGATTTCATGGAAAGAGTGGGCCCATGAGTGCCCTCGCCCCTGAAGAGGTTTTTAATGAGTTCAACCCTATCAGACAAGATTCATAAGGGAATCCACATGCCTGGCTCCAGCCTCTGCTGGGGGATGACTCCTGTTCTGCATCCCCCCAGCAAGGCTGGCAGTCGGAGCTGAGTGAAATGGGGCAGTTGTGTCTGCCCTGTGGTGTCACCTGCTGGCCTCACCATGTCCCCATGCCAGGGGTTGTTGGTCCCTGGGGTTTTGAAGAAGGGGGAAAACCAGTGGGGAAACGTCAGAGGATCCTCGTTTACTATCCCAGTGTGCCCACCCTGGACATTGTCACAGCCGTGAAGGGATTCTGTGCTTGCCTCTCTCTCCCATGCAGCATATCCTGGGGAGATGGATGTAAACATCCCCCTCCTGAGAGATCCTCCCTGGAAAAAGAATAACCCAGTATGGGGTTTTCTCTGAGCTTTTTTCAAGTTGGAGGGAGCTGTTTTCCCTGGATCTAAGTTGGTGCTGGATTGTGGAAGTTTTGGTTTTAGTTTTAGCTAGGCCTCAATTTAGCAGGCTCAGAGAATCTACATAGATTAGGAGAGACAGGTGTCACCAGACTGAAGCAACCAAAGAAATATTTCATACCAGATGATGCAAACTGGGATATAAATATAATAGAGTAGGAGGAGTTCTCTCAGTTCCTCTATGGCTTCTCATCTGGGAAGGATGCACTGTGCTGGCCCAGGAGGACCGGGCCCAGCACCAGCTCACCACCATGTTATCTCAGGGATGTAAAATGTTTGTTCTTAGTCTTTCTGTCTCGTTGGGTCTGTCCCTCGGGGGATTGAGTTCTCTGGAGTGATTTGTAGCTAGAATGGTGGGATTTGTGTTTGATGGGGAGTGGGGAGTTATTTTTTGTTATTTCTAACTTGTGTATCTGTGTTATACTGTAGTTTTCTTTTAATTTTCTCCTTTCTGTATAAATATAGAAACCTGTTTTGAGTTTCCAGGTTTTTTCCTCCCTTTTCTTGGTGAGGAGGAGGGAACCTCTGACATTCTGTATCGGGCAGTTGGCATTTTGCCAGCTCAACCCAAGACAGGGATGTCTTGGAAATGACCCTGAGGATTTATCATGAAGATAAAGCTGCTGCAAGTTATGTGGGGAAGCTGCTTCTGAGGGTGCAAGTGGGAAAGGAAGCACTGACCCTTCAGTGGGGTTTTCAGAGGATTCCAGGGAAGCAGCATCCTCAGGGGAAAGTGAGAAATTGTTGAAGTTTGCATAAGAAGCACAATGGGAAGGATCAGTAGAGGGTGCAGCTATAGTTGTGCTGTTTGGGGTGAGCTGGGTCTGGGGAGAGGCAGATCCCCTCCAGGCAGAGCTGCAGCACCACCAGTCCCTTATCTCCCTCCACAACTCTTCCCCTTATCTGCTCCATTTCCCCAGCTGTGGATGTGGCTTTTATCTTATCTCCATGTGCTCTTCCTCCATTTCCTCCTTGGCTTCTCTGCTAACTCTTGTCACAAGAGGGAAAAAATAACATGGAGGAGATCCTACTGCAGGATCCCCAAGTCCTCCATCCCTGGGCTTGGGCTGTGCTGGGAAACACTGGGTGATGTTTGCCCATGTTGGGAGGGTGCTGAGCCAGTGATGCTCAGGTGGGTTTTTGGGATTGCTTGGGTGATATACAGGATGCTCAGGTGATGGTGGGGGGGATGCTGAGTGAAGGTCCTGTGATGCTCTTGGTTCTCTAGTGATGCTCAGGTGTCTCAGTGGGATGCTCAGGAGATGCTGGGCAGTGCTGGGGAGATGGTGGGTGGTGCCAGGAGACACTGGGAGAATACCTGGAATGCTCTAGGGTACAGGACTGTGCTGGGACAGCCTGCCAGCTCCACCTGCTGGCATCCACCACCTGTCACTGTGGACCAGCACCCACTGCACAGCAGCCCCAAATCAGAAGACATCCTGAGGGAGAGGATGAACTGCTGCCTTGGGGGAGAAACCTCAAGCGACTTTAAAAGCTGAAACTGGGGGTGGAAATTTTGAGCCCTCTGTGTTTGTGTCTGCTGGCTCTTCACCTGAGCTGACCCAGCTTTGCTCCCCACTGCCTGAAACAGACACTCATTGAGGCTTTGGAACCAAAGTAGATAGAGCTTTCCAGAGCTTTTCCAGGGAGACAGATGGAGAAATGTCCAGCCAACCTCGCAAGATTCCCCCTTGTCCTAGTTCAGCAGGTGGGACCAGTTTATCACTGGGGGTGACCAAAGCTGTGTATTCTACCCCCTCTAATCATTTCCCAAGAACTGTTAACAATGGCCCTTTTGCAGCAGCTGCCCAGGGCACACCTGACTCCTCAGGCTGGGAGCTGGCTGGGAAAGACATCTGTGAGATAAGAGCTGTGATAACTCCCCTCCAGTGAGTCATCAGCTCCTTAGCACCCAGCCTGAGGGGGCGTGGCTGCTAATGGGCCATCAACGGTTCAACAATACCCCCTGACTCACAGAGTTAATCACCCATTGTGTAAGTCCCCGCCCAGGGGGAGGGACTGGGTCCTCCCACCTGAACCTGAGGGCACATAATCTGGCTGTTTGAAGACCTCGGGGAACCACTCGTTGGATCCAGAGGAGGAGCAGCACCTCGACAGGAGACCACCACTCTCGACAAGACTGCAGCTGCCATCTGCATCAACAGGTTTTTTCACTTCCTTTTGCTTTAGACTTGAGGGAACCACATGGGTCTCAGCACAGGAGCTAACAAACCCCTTTGTGTTTGTGCTCCATGGTGCTGGGTTATACTTCTGGGTTTTGTGGGTTAAAACCAATTTCTCTTTGTGCCACTGCATTTATTGTAATATTGTTATTAAATTGTAGCTCTGATTTATAATCTCTTTTGTGTTGAGTTTGCTTCTCCTGCCGGTTTACATTTAAACCAGCACACCAACATTCTTTCCCCAGCCAGCAGAGGCAAAGTGACTTTTGGAGGGCTCCTGGGAGACTTTGTCACTCTGTGCCACCACAGGGTGCTGGCTGTGGGGATTTGATTTGCTCATGGCTTTTTCTCTCTCTTGTTTAGGAAGGCCAGCTCATTTCTCCTGTTGGGACAGCAGCAGCAAGGTATAAATGGCCTCAAAACGGTACTTGGAGTCTGTGGACCCTGTGATTTTCAGTAAGCTACCTCGGCTGGAGACAGAGCCTGCCATCAGCTTTCCGTCCAGGCAGATCCAGAGCAAATCCAGCCCTGTGCCCAGCCCTGGCTCTGAAAACCATTTCAACTACAAGGGCTCCTACTTTGCCTGCCAGCTTCAGAACTCCAAGGGTCCTCAGGAGCCCCTGGCCCGCTGGAGCCCAACACCCACCTACCTGCACTACGGCCCTGGAGCCATGAGCCAGCCAGTGCCGGCTGAGGGGTCTCTGGTGGGCATCCTGGTGTATCCCTCGGAGAGCCTGGGTGCCAGGCTGCAGCCCACGGGTGCCCAGAAGAGTAAAGACAGTCTGATGCAGGAGCCGCTGATGTCTAGGAAGAAGTTAGACAGACCAAGATGCCCCTTACCAGTGAAGAAGTCAACGGCAGTGAACACGGCGGCCCCACTGGCGGTCCCCAAGCCCATGTATGGAGCCCCCACCTGCTTCCTGGCCCCCAGGATGGCTCTGCCACTGGGAACACAAGTGGAGAGCCTGCAGCAGAGACCAGGGGAGGCAAACTGGGCTCTGCCCTCTGCCACGCACCCTCTACACCTTGGTGAGCCCCCCAGGAGGGGTCCCTGCTCCAACCCCAGCATGCCACCGCTGCCCTCCAGCATGGTGCTGCCTGCCGAGGAGCAGCTGGGCTCCCCCATTGGCTTATCCCACTACTATGTCACCTTTGATAAATACAGGCCTCCGCCAAGCACCCTGCTCTTGGAAGCGAGCTCCCCCACTGCCCACAGCCAGAAGGTGGTGCTGGAGGTCCCCAGCCTCAGCCCTGACTCCTGGCCCAAGCTTCAGCTGCCTGATGCTGGCCTGACGAACCAGGAGAGGCCAACAATGTGCTACCCACCCCACCCCTACGCACTGTCTCCTCCCAGAGCTGCTCCCCGCTATCACCCTCCGGCTCCCACAGCAGGGGAGCCCAGTGCCCTGCCCAGCTTCAGCTTTGTGGAAAGCGGGGAGCCCTTTCCCAGCTCTTACCTCAAGCCCCAAGGCCCAAGGAGCTACTTTCCCAGCCCCTTGGACACCTGTGTGCCAGGGACAGCAGGTGCTGGTGTGGTGGCATCACCTCCTGCTAAGCCAGTGGTGGTCCTGAGGAATGCCGAGCTGCCAAGGGATGTGGAGCTGCCCAGGCACTCCAGTTCTACCTTCAGTGCTGGTGATGGATCAGTGTTTCACACCTCCTTGTCTGGCCTGGAGTTGGGATGTGAGCAGCGGCAGGCAGACAGTCCACAGTTGCACAGCAGTGCTTTCCAACCTGTCTGTGCCCCGGAGAAGCTGTCCAGAGGCTCCAGTGGGCACAGGGAGACATTTCCCAAAAGAGAAGGGAGCTGGGAGAAACCCAGGCAAGGGGAGCAGGAGCGCCCATACCTGGGGAGGAGGAACACCAGCCCAGCCCCTCAGGACAACACCTGCTGCAGGAGACGAGCGGCTCCAGCCACCCTAAAGAAACAAAATGCCTGCAAGGTCAAGGATTCTCCCAAGGAGCTTGTTCCCCCTTCTCCATCCGTGACCTCCCCAGAGGGGCTGGAAGACACCAGAGTTTCTTCTTCTCCACCAATGCCAGTGATCCACAATGTCTTCAGCCTGGCACCTTACCAGGACTACCTGGACTGGAACAAGGACTCAGCCCCTGTACTCTTCAGCAGGGACCACCTGTGGGCAGACCCCCCACCTCAAAACATGAGTGACACCCAGGAGCCTGCTTGCCTCAGAGACACCTCTGTGGTGTCCAGCCTGAGGTCAGACAGTGGTGCAGTGCAGAGCCAAGGAGAAAGTTGTTACGGGAGGGCCCCCAAAAAGCCAAAGCCTGTGCCCCCAGAACTGGGGTCTCCGGAGGGCAGCCCTTACATGGTGGGCATGGGGGAGCTGCCCCACAAGGACACAGCTGGCACTGGGGAGCTGCCCCACAAGGACGTGGTGCTGGATCTTACCTTGAAGAAGAGACCACTGGAAGCAGAGGAGACCGAGGAACTTGGCAGCTATGTGGAGGTGACACTGGACTGGGAGGATGTGGAGGAGGAGGAGAAAGAGGCTTCAGGGGGGAAAGTGGGGAACGGAGAGGGGGCCCAGACCTGTCTGCTGGAGGTGGGCTCTGGGGACAGGAGCAAGTTCCAGTGCTCAGCCACCAACATGTCCAGAAAACACAAGCTCCTGCACTCCCTCACATCCAGCATCGAGCTCCCCCAGCAAGATGGCAGACCTCGCACCCACCAGCCCAGCCCACCCAGCAGCAACACCACGCCGAACCAACCAGCCTCCTCACCATCCAGCCGCACCCCAGTCCCACTGCCTGACCCCCAGCCCAGCACCGTCTCGGGCCCAAACCTCCCAGAGCCCCCACTTTGTGAAGCCCCAGTCACCCCAGAGGAGGAGAGGATCTCACCAGCCAGGAAGCTTGGGGATCCCCCAGCAGAGACACCGTGCGGACAGAGCTTCACCACCCTGCACACCTGGCTCTGTGACACGATTTCGGACTCAGTGTCCCAGTCCTCTCCAGAGCTCCTGCAGCAGTGGCTGAAGAAGGCAGAGCTTACAGAAGAGCTGGGAGAGTTGCCCAAATCCCTGCCCAAGCCCAAGAATGGCTCCAAGGTTTCCACTCCTGAGAAGCCCACCAAAGGCAAGGAGATCTGGCTGGCTTTCCAGGATGTGGCCAAGCTCCTCGCCAGCCTGTTCTCCCAGCTGGAGACCTTTGTGTTCTCTTGCCCTTTCCCCCATGTTTTCCGGGCAGGAGCCATCTTCATCCCCATCCACGTGGTGAAGGAGAAACTCTTCCCAAAGCTCCCTGGTGCCTCCATTGACCTTGTGCTGCAGAAGCACAAGGTGGAGCTGCGTCCCACCACGCTCTCAGAGGAGAGGCACCTGAGGGAGCTGGAACTGAAGAGCTGCACCTCTCGCATGCTGAAGCTCCTGGCACTCAGGCAGCTTCCTGCAATCTATCCAGACCTGCTCAACCTTCACTGGCACAACTCCATCCTGCAACAGCTCGGTAGGTAGCCTAGCATCTCCTGTGAGTGGGTCCCTTGGGCTGTCCCAGGGATACTCCAGCTGCACCTGCCTTTCAGATGCTGCTGCTTTTTGGGAGCATCCATCACTCACCTGGTGCCTCAGCACCCCTATCCTACCATGGATTCTGACCACCTTTTCTTTGTGGGTTATGGAGGGAAAAAGCCTGAGCTGGGAGGGAGAAAAGTCATCCTAGGGATGTCAGGGAGGTGTCAGCCATCTCCAGGCTGCCTCTACCCATCCAAGGGCAGTGTGCCAGAACTGCCCACCCGTGGTTGTCCCATCCAACTGGTGGCATCTCTGCTCTATCCAGATACCCTTTTGCTGCTGCTCAAGGCCTTTGCCAACAACTTTATGTCTTCTAAGTTTGAGGTTGCAGGCTAGCCAGAGTCCTTCCAAGTGGGTTACTCCTCTTCCATGTAGGTTTATAGGAATTGATGGGATTTACATTTCATTTTGTGGAGGTGCATGTGTATTTTTGTGGATTTGATTTGGCTGGGGACATGCTACCCTGTGGGCCAGACTGGAGCTGGGATTATTTGTGATGTGGAACTGAAATCCTGCCCACTCTAACCATTCCTTCCTCTTCCAGGTAGTCCTGGTGTGGAGACACTGAAAGTTGATGGCAAAACAACAGCCATGGATAGATCACAGAAAAGGAGGCATTAAGGAACGTGCCAAGGACAACAGCTAAATGAGAATGGGAACAGGAAGGTCCCTCATCCCCAGATTTGCAGATACTGAGGTCACCAGCAGCCCTGCAGGGAGACACTCAGTTCCCACCAGCATCAAGGACCCTCCAAGGACAATGCTCAGGGTGAAAACAGTGCAGTGATGCAGGACCAGACACAGGGATGCTGGTGTGGTACCTGGTCCCACAGGGATGGGCTGGAACCTCTCATGGCAGCTTTTCTTTGAATGCATCATCTTTTAGTGCATCTCTGACCTCCATCCATGACCAACTTGGTGAGCTGGGAGCGAATGGCTGGAGTTCAGTGGAGCTGGAGCAAGAAGAGCATGGAAATGGCCATGGCACTGTCCCCAGCCTTGGAAAAAGGATGACATCCCATCCTCTCCTCTAAATCCTTCTCTCCTGCTTGATCCATGCCATTCCCAATAAACCTACCTTCATTCTGGTTTTTCGTCTTTAAAGTGTTACAGGGACCTGACATAACATCAGCACAAGGGAATTGTGACTTCTGTAGTCCCAGGACTAATTTTTTTGTTTCAAATGAAGACATTTTACAAATTTTCTGGATTTACCTTTATAAGGAGCTGCTGCTTTCAGGTCATGTGTTTGGGGTTGTTTTTTCTTAAAATACAATAATTTATACTTGTGTTTTCATTTGAACTAAAAGGCTGCAAGAAAGATTTAAAGACTGTTAAAGAAAAGAAAACCAAACTACTTTTTACATCCGAGATCCTCTTCCACTAGAGAAGATGCACATTCAGTGATCACCTTCATGGCGATGTGGTAGCGGTAGGGGCAGAGAGGGAAGTGGTGCTGCCAGACCTTGGAAGCAGAGATCCTTCCCATCCCAAAGGGTTCAGGGGCATTCCAGGACATGCAAACATCCCCTCACCCTGGGGGGCTGCAGCAGGGTGCACAGCAGTGGCCTTACAAACTCATCTCTCAGGGTTTTTTCCAGCTGCTGCAGGGCATGGAGGAACAAAACAAAGATTATTAGGGTTTTTTATTTCACTACAATGAATATTTATTTTCAACTAAGGAAATGGAGGGAAAAATAGAAAAAAACCTCCCCAAACTGTACTTAGCCAACAAATGTGTTTGCCATTGGGTGATTTTTGTATGTGCCTTTGTGGTTTTCCATTGGAATGGACTGGCTGTGGATGGGACAGGGAATGGGGGAGGCTGCTCTTCTCATCACTTCCTTCCCACAGTGATAGGGGAAGAAGCAGCATTTGTTAATAACATTGTCCCTTTTATACATTTATAAGGTCCAGGGAAGAAAGTTTCTTCCCTTTATTTAATTTTTTAGTAAGAGTGTCAATTTTAAGAGGTGCTTCACCTGGTTAAAAGAGTGTGGCTCTTTTCTAGACATGCTTTGTTTCTGTGTCTGCTTCCCAGCGTGGGCATAACGTGACCTTTCTGGGGATGGAGGGTCCCCAAATTCCCCTCACTCTACTTGCCTGCTTCTCCCTGCATCAAGCCAGGAGTGATGTGCACAGCCCCTCTGTCCCATCATGACAGGGCTGGATTCAGTGTCCAGCATGCCATGACAGATCACCCAGGGGAGTGGGACATCCTGAATCCCCTTGGGTGACAGGGCAGGAAGAGAATGCTGGTGGAAGTGTCTGAGCATCAGAAACTGGGCAGGAGAGTGTGGGGTGCTCAGGGATGCAACTTCAGCTGCTCCAGTAGGGACCCCCAAGATACCTGCCCCTTGTGAGCCTCCACTAGGCATGGAATCTGCCTGATCCCAAAAGCCAAGTACCCCAAACATTGTTTTTCAGCCCAAATTACTGGAGCCCAGCAGAGGAACAGCTCTGCCACAACCCACACCCCCAAATGGTGTTTTGGGGAGCATCATAAGGGTTTCAGGATCATCCTACCTAGAGGAGCAGGCTTCTTCCTCTGCCAAGGAATTAATGAGGAGCAGAGGGAAGCTGAGAGCCCCTCCAGTTTCACCTGGGGGAGTGCAAATGAGTTTGTGTGTAAATTGGTAGCAACCAGAATGGAGTCACATTCCCTCTCCCTGGGAAATGAGAGAAAAGCCAGGGCTTGGATGGGGGTTTGGTGTTCTTGTCTCTTAGGGTGCTGTTAGGTGTCCTTGTAGGTTGGTGAGCCTGGCTGTCCTTGGGGAGGCTGTTTGCAGCAAAATGGGTGTTTGGGGCAGGGAATGAGGTAATGTCTGAGCCTGGGGCTGGTTACAGCCCTGCTCTGCACTGGGAGCCTCTTGGGATATGCTGTAGCTTGGCACAGGCTTTCCTGAGCTAGGAAGCTGCTGGAGAGAAAGACGTTTTAACAAGATGCCCTGACTCTGATGCATGAGTTGCTTGGGATGGGATGCTCTGGGAATGGGCCAGTCACTGGGATGGGCTGTAGGGGGCGAGCTGGCAGGACCCAGCCTGAATCTCCTGCTGTACCTCTCCACAGCTGATCTCTCTCCATGGTCTCTCCCAAGATGAGCCAAGGGATTAGACCACCAAGGCCTGTGGACATTGCTGTCCTGCAGGCAGAACTTGTGCTCTGTGGTGAGAGGGAAGGGGCTGTGGGAACAGCCACGTGTCCTGCTGTCTGTGTGGATGTGGTGCAGAACCTTCCTGGTGCTGGCCATGTGTGTGTCTGCCACTGCTCTCCCCTACAGCCTGGAGGCTCTACCTGCCCTGACATGGGGTCTTCTGGGCTCTTCAGTCACCCAGCAAGGGGCAGGTGACATCTGGTGGCACCTGGGGACACCACCTGCAGCCCCACTGATATCCTGGACCTCACCTGCGGACAGGGATGGGCTCAGGCTGGGCACTGCAGCAGCTGTGACTGTCCCTCACACAGTGGCTTGTCATGGGTGTGTCTGCTACCTTGACCCAGCTCTTCCAGGCTGGGGGTGACCCCAGCCCAAGCTCCTGGCATCACCTTGCTCTGGGAAACCTCCATAGAGCAGGACCAGGCTCACATGATGCCACACAGATGCCAGCAGTCACTGGGACAGCCAGTGGGCACAGCAAAGCCCCAAAGACCACAGAGGGTGTCTGAGGGCATCCCTAGAGATCAGACAGGGCAGTTACTGGGGTCCCTGTCACCTCTCAGGTATGGCTGCAGCCTTCTCTCCTGATGGCTGCCTCTGGCCCCTCTGCAGGGCTGTGGTGATGGAGGTGGTGCCCACCCAGCTTGATGCTCTGTCCATGTCCAGTGGCTCTATCCCCCTGCAGCCACCGGGGAGGCCTCCAGCCAGCAGAGCCAGTGATTGTGGGCAAACCTGGCTGCACAGGGTTGACACCCCTGCATCCTGCCCCTGCAGGCTCCCCCATCCTGTGCGTGTGCTGCCATTGCAATCCAGCTGCTGGGCAGCACAGCCCAGCTCGAGGGAGCAGCAATTCAGGGAGCTACAGGGATTGTGACACTGATGGGGAGTGCTGGAGCTGCCTGGGAGGGATATTGGAGCCCCGAGGTGCAGGGAAGCTGCTGCTTCAGAACACAAGCCCTGCTGGGGTGAGAAGCCTGTGGGCTGCATCAGCCCTTGCTGGGTGGGCCTGTTGCCCCCTTGAGCAGGGTGGGGATGGGTAAATCCTGGCACTGCTTCACCAGGGCTTGGTTTGCGGTGGGACTGTAAAGAAACAACACAGACCAATGTGATCAAGTGAATGCCAACTTTATTACACACTACACACGGTTTATATAAGGTTAAAGCTACGTTCAGTTGGCTAAATTGAACCTCACACCACCTAATTGCAAATACCCATTGGTTATAAAGCAGATCTCACAAGTCCAATGTTTATATGAACTCATCCTAGATGTTTTCAGAAAGATCTCTGGTGTGCTGTGAGAAACCTAAGGAGTTCTCATGGGAAACCTCTGGGGAGTTGCTGATTCCTCCCGGGGAGTGATTTCTCGTTTACCGGACACGAGCAGCTGCGGCCTCGCTTATTCTTGGCTGCTTTCAGTCTCAGAGGGTCTTATATAGATCTGAATTGCTCACTTGTGATTTTTCTGTACCAACAGGACTGAGCTCTCCTCACTCCAGCAGGGCCATGGCACACTGATGGTGCTGGGGCATTCCCTCCCAGGCACTATTCCCGTGTGGGTGGGCACTCTGATCCACAGGCACTCCCCGAGGTGCTGCCCTGGGCAAACTGAGCTCCCTCCCTGTTACAGTAAAATCAAAAGTGAGCAATTCAGATCTGTAGAAAAGCCCTGTGAGACTGAGCTATCAGCCAGAAGCAGCAGAGCTCAGCTGCTGCTGGCTGGCAGGGAGGTGGTTTACTCCCCAAGAATTCACATAGTGGGAGTTCACAGGACTCTGCAGGTGCACGAAGATAGCCAGGATGAAATAATATAAACATGGGACTTGTGAGAGAGAGGTCCTAACCAGTTGAAGTATCTGGCGTGGTGGTGTGTAACTCTTTTAGCCAATAAGTTGTAGTCCTAACCCCGTATAAACTGTGTGCTTTGTGTAATAAAAGGTCTTCACTATGAATCTCATAGATTGGTGTGAAGTCCAGTTCCTCCGCCGTTTATTTTTAGGTCACCTCCTCTCTGTTTATTGCCCACGTCCTGATACGTTTTCCCCTTCCCATGGGGGAGTTTGAAGAAGCTGCTCAATTACCAGAGGCTTCTTCCTTCCAGCTGGACCAGATACTGTCCAGCCACAAGACCTTGCAGACAAACATCCCTGAGTTCTGTGAGTGCAGCTGATGGGAAGGAGTGGGGTTGGCTCGAGGGGAAGGGTTTGCCCAGGAAAATGCTGCAGATGTGTGTGGTGAGGGGCTGCACTCCCTGCCTGGGGTCATCACCCTGAGGGATTCCTGTCTGAAAGGTCTGAAAGCAGCTGAAGCTCCAGAAAAAGCCACTCCAGAGCTCTGCTGGGGTGAGGTGTTGGGGTGGGGATGGTGGGGCTCCCAGAGGAGTGGGATGGGGTTTTTCCTTTGCATTCCAGAGGAAGGTGTCAGGCTCTCCCTGGTACGAGGAGAAAGAAACTCCCACGGGCTCCAGGCCCAGGGGAGGCCAATGAAGGGAAAAACCTTGAGGAGAACAGGGAGCCCGTCTGTCCTTCTCAGGCTTTGCAGCACTGTTAGTTTCCCCTTGTAAATCCAGTGTTCTCAGCTTCTGGAATAAATTCTGAACTTCCACTGCCTGGCGTTCTGGGGGCACCTTCATGTTACCTTCCCTCACAGTGCTGAGGAACCAGAGTGGCTGGAGCACAACCGACCCCTCCACTCCCTGCCTGGAGCAGAGCAGGAGGTTCCTCCTCCTCCTCCTCCATCTCCTCCATCATCTCCATCTCTCTCCATCTCCATCTCTTCCTCCTCCTCCTCCTCCTCCTCCTCCTCCTCCTCCTCCTCCATCTCCTCCATCATCTCCATCTCCATCTATCTCCTCCTCCTCCTCCTCCTCCTCCTCCTCCTCCTCCTCCTCCTCCTCCTCCTCCTCCTCCTCCTCCTCCTCCTCCTCCTCCTCCTCCTCCTCCTCCTCCTCCTCCCGCATCCCTTGGCCGGCTGCGGCTCCGGCAGAAGGGGCAGCGGCTCAGCCCTGGGCTCTGCTCCTGGCTGGGGGCAACAACCGGCCGTGCAGGGACATTTCTGCAGTGCAGGGAGCGAGACAGGGACAGGCACGGCGCCGTGTGCCACCCGTGCCCCGTGTGCCACCCGTGCCCCGTGTGCCACCCCTGCCCTATCCCCGTGTGACACCCCTGCCCCTCCCCGTGTGCCACCTCTGCCCCGTGTGCCACCTCTGCCCTGTGTGCCACCCCTGCCCCTCCCCGTGTGCCATCCCAGCCCCGTGTGCCACCTCTGCCCCGTGTGCCACCCCTGCCCTGTGTGCCACCTCTGCCCCGTGTGCCACCTCTGCCCTGTGTGCCACCCCTGCCCCTCCCCGTGTGCCATCCCAGCCCCGTGTGCCACCTCTGCCCCGTGTGCCACCCCTGCCCTGTGTGCCACCTCTGCCCCGTGTGCCAGCCCTTCCCGTCCCCGTGTGCCACCCCTGCCCCCTCCCCGTGTGCCACCCCGTCCCCATGTGCCACCCCTGCCCCTCCCCGTGTGCCACCCCTGCCCCGTCCCCGTGTGCCACCCCTGCCCCGTGTGCCACCCCTGCCCTGTCCCCGTGTCCCACCCCTGCCCCGTGTCCCACCCCTGTCCCTCCCCGTGTCCCACCCCTGTCCCCTGCCCCATGTGCCACCCCTGCCCCGTGTCCACCCCTGTCCCCTCCCCGTGTCCCACCCCTGCCCCTCCCCGTGTCCCACCCCTGCCCCGTGTCCCACCCCTGTCCCTCCCCGTGTCCCACCCCTGTCCCCTGCCCCATGTGCCACCCCTGCCCCGTGTGCCACCCCTGTCCCCTGCCCCGTGTGCCACCCCTGCCCCGTCCCCGCCCCGGCAGCGCCGCAGCGAGATGTGCGGGTCGGGGGTTGGGGTCAGGCAAACTGGTGGACACCTTGCTGAGGGCAGGGCGCCTCGCACGCCATCTTGGGAAGGGGCAAAGGCATGTACGGGCAGAGCCGCCATATTGAGGGTGCCGTCACAACATCCGGTCGCGCTGCCATCTTGAGTGCTGATGACATTGCGGGTCGGGCCGCCATTTTGAGTGTGGCGAGCGCGCGACTCCGCCCGGTCGCCATCTTGAGTGTGGCGTGATGTGTGTGGCTCAGGGCCGCCATCTTGGGTGTGGCACAACGGTATTTATTGTATTTTTATTCTATATTTACTGTAAATTATGCCGTTATTTTTTACTTTATTTTTATTTTATTTTTCTATTTATTTTTCTTTTTAAATTTATCTGTCATTATATTTTTTATTCTAATTTTTTTAATACTGTCTTTAAAGGCTGAATGGCCATGTCCCCGCTGGTGGTCCAGGTGCTGTGCTGGAGAACACCTCACTCTCTGTACAAATTCGTTCAAACTTTAGTTTTTATTTTATTTTTTAATTTATCTTTTAACTTTCTTTTTCTTTTTTTATTTTTTAAAATTTTCGTTTTTATTTTATTTTTATATTATTCTGCTTTCATTTCATTTTCTATTTTATTGGAATTTTATTTATTTTGGGGCGGATTTTTTTTGTTTTGGTTTGGGTTTTTGTTTTAATTCTCTTTTCTTTCTCTGGGAGGGAACTGGGAGCACTGTGAGGAATCCAGAAGGGAACTGGGAGCACTGGGGACACTCCCCGATCCCCTGGGGCAGCCCCAGGTGTGGCCACTGAGGGTGAGGAGGGGCCACATCAGGGCTCACATGGGATCAGGTGTGGGCAGAGTGGGTGAGGCTCTCGAGGAGGGATGGTGAAAGCACCTGCAGGTGCTGGAGGAGTCTCTGGATGCCCCTGGAGCTGGAGCTTTGCCGGGGAGCCCCTGGATGCCCCTGGAGATGGAGCTTTGCCGGGGAGCCCCTGGATGCCCCTGGAGATGGAGCTTTGCCGGGGGGCCCCTGGATGCCCCTGGAGTTGGAGCTTTGCCGGGGGGCCCCTGGATGCCCCTGGAGTTGGAGCTTTGCTGGGGGGCCCCTGGATGCCCCTGGAGTTGGAGCTTTGCTGGGGAGCCCCTGGAGCTGGAGCTTTGCCAGGGAGCCCCTGGATGCCCCTGGAGACGGAGCTTTGCCGGGGAGCCCCTGGATGCCCCTGGAGATGGAGCTTTGCCGGGGAGCCCCTGGAGTTGGAGCTTTGCCAGGGAGCCCCTGGATGCCCCTGGAGCTGGAGCTTTGCCGGGGGGCCCCGGATGCCCCTGGAGCTGGAGCTTTGCCGGGGGGCCCCGGATGCCCCTGGAGATGGAGCTTTGCCGGGGAGCCCCTGGAGCTGGAGCTTTGCCGGGGGGCCCCGGATGCCCCTGGAGCTGGAGCTTTGCCGGGGGGCCCCGGATGCCCCTGGAGCTGGAGCTTTGCCGGGGGGCCCCGGATGCCCCTGGAGCTGGAGCTTTGCCGGGGGGCCCCGGATGCCCCTGGAGCTGGAGCTTTGCCGGGGGGCCCCGGATGCCCCTGGAGATGGAGTTTTGCCGGGGGGCCCCTGGATGCCCCTGGAGATGGAGTTTTGCCGGGGGGCCCCTGGATGCCCCTGGAGATGGAGTTTTGCCGGGGGGCCCCTGGATGCCCCTGGAGTTGGAGCTTTGCCGGGGAGCCCCTGGATGCCCCTGGAGTTGGAGCTTTGCCGGGGAGCCCCTGGAGCTGGAGCTTTGCCGGGGAGCCCCTGGATGCCCCTGGAGTTGGAGCTTTGTCGGGGGGCCCCTGGATGCCCCTGGAGACGGAGCTTTGTCGGGGGGCCCCTGGATGCCCCTGGAGACGGAGCTTTGTCGGGGAGCCCCTGGATGCCCCTGGAGTTGGAGCTTTTTGCCCCTGGGTGCTCCTGCAGCAGCCCAGCTGTTGTGTCAAGACTTTTCAGCCCCAAGCTCAAGGCAATGGCAAAGCAGACTCCAGCTTTTAATTAGTCCATCACACCCCACTAAAACAGGTAGAAGCTCCAAAATAATATTTTTTCTCTTATGATATAACAAGCCTTTTCCCCAAAAGCTGGGATTTCAAAATACAGCAAAGTATTTCAGATTTGAGCACCCTTTCTGAACTGGTCAAACAACAGCTATTCTATTGTTACATAGTATGAAATAACCAGTGACATCATTCTGGTGCTGGTTCACAGCTTTATTTTCTTTTCCTCTTTATTTTGATTCACTGCATCAGCTGGACTGGCACTGCAGACTTTCTGAAAGCAGTGATAACATAAATCAGCTCCCTGCTATGCCTTTAAGACTTTTCCCAGCAATCATTGAAACAAACCAGATCAGTACAATATTGGGCTAAAATCGCAGTTGCAGAGGAATAAGTTATTTCCTTAGCACAAAGACTTCTCATGACACACCCGAACTGATCTTTTTGATGTTGTGCAGACACGGCAAAACTGCCCAAGAAGTAAAGGCTTCTCAACACGTTTTCCCGATGTTACTACTACAATTATCACCGGCAAAATCTCCCCGGAGGGACCGTGGGTGATCCCACCGGCGCACCGAGCAGTGCCAACTTTCAGTGTTGGCACAGAGTGCCCACAGAAGCTGTGGCTGCCCCATCCCTGGAAGTGCTCAAGGCTGGGTCGGATGCTGCTCTGAGCAACCTGGTCTAGAGGAAGGTGTCGCTGCCCACGGCAGGGGGTTGGAACGACGCGATTTTTCGGGTCTCTCCCGCCCCAACCCATTCTGTGATGCAGGAGCGCAGATCAGCACTGCGAGCACCGCCGGGAGCGGACGGGCAGTTCGGAACCGTCAGTGCTCCTGCCCCGTCCCTGCCCTCCCCAGCCGGCACCCATTCTCTCCCCGGGCTGTCCCGTCCCTGCCCTCTCTCTCTCCCCCCCGGGCTGTCCCGTCCCTGCCCTCTCTCTCTCCCCCCCGGGCTGTCCCGTCCCTGCCCTCTCTCTCTCTTCCCCGGGCTGTCCCGTCCTTGCCCTCTCTCTCTTCCCCGGGCTGTCCCGTCCCTGCCCTCTCTCTCTTCCCCGGGCTGTCCCGTCCCTGCCCTCTCTCTCTCTCCCCCGGGCTGTCCCGTCCCTGCCCTCTCTCTCTCTCCCCCGGGCTGTCCCGTCCCTGCCCTCTCTCTCTCTCCCCCGGGCTGTCCCGTCCCTGCCCTCTCTCTCTCTCTCCCCCGGGCTGTCCCGTCCCTGCCCTCTCTCTCTCTCTCCCCCGGGCTGTCCCGTCCCTGCCCTCTCTCTCTCCCCGGGCTGTCCCGTCCCTGCCCTCTCTCTCTCTCCCCCGGGCTGTCCCGTCCCTGCCCTCTCTCTCTCTCCCCCGGGCTGTCCCGTCCCTGCCCTCTCTCTCTCCCCGGGCTGTCCCGTCCCTGCCCTCTCTCTCTCTCTCCCCCGGCTGTCCCGTCCCTGCCCTTCCCGACCCTGCCCTCGCTCTTCCCCGGGCTGTCCCGTCCCTGCCCTCGCTCTTCCCCGGGCTGTCCCTCCTCGCCGGGATCCCGCAGCTCCCCGTTCTCGGCCCGCACCTCTTGGGGCTGGCGCTGCCGGGGCAGGGCGGCTCCTGCCCGACCTCCTCTGCCACCAGCCGGCGCAGCTGCCGCTCCTGTCGCGACACTCCCAGCGCTGCCGCCGCCGGCTGAGTTCCGCGCGCTGTCCCGGGACGCCCCCGGGCTGGAGCTGTTGGCATCGCTCCTTTTCCTCGTTGAGGAAATACCTCTTTGTAGCTCTCGCTGCCGTGGTGTTAATTAGTAACCGTGCCCGCCCGCCGGGCTCCGAGGCCGGTGAGCAAAGGGAACGCGTTGATATCCACAGAATCAGTCAGGTTGGAAAAGACTTCGGAGGTCACTGAGTCCAATCTATGCCCAAACACCACCTTGTCAACCAGACCATGGCACCGAATGCCACTCCAGTCCTTAAACACCTCCAGGGACGGAGACTCCCGTTCACAGCCCATTCCATTATCTAATCACCCTCTCTTTGAAGAAATTCTTCCTGATGTCCAACCTAAACCTCCTGCAGCACAGCCTGAGGCTGTTCCCTCTCCTCCTGTCCCCGTTCCCTGGAGCAGAGCCCAACTCTCCCCCAGCTCCCCCTCCTTTCAGGGAGTTCAGAGAGCGAGAAGGTCCCCCCTGAGCCTCCTTTTCCCCAGGCTGAGCCCCCCCAGCTCCCTCAGTCACTCATTAGATCTGTGCCCCAGACCCTTCCCCAGGTCCATTGCCCTCCTCGTGTTGAAGACCCACTTTAGCTTATCTAAAAACTCTCTTTGAAAAGCTTTTCTCTGTAACCCTCATAAACAAGAAGCTAAATATTCTGAGGCTGCAGTGAAGAATCCCATTCTCCAAATCCTGATGATGCTTTGCTACTTTCTCTGCCTTACTGCAATTACCCTTGTTTAGCTTTACTCCCTGGCTCGTGGCTGGGATAGAAGGTGCCTTGTACCACCTCTCTTCCCTCTGTGGGTCATCTTTGGTGTGGTGTGTGATGCTGTGGAATGCACAGGCAGCTCTACATGAGTAGATTCAAGACGATTACAGAAGCATGAGAATCTCACTGCTATGGTTAGTAAGGCATAACACCCAAAACTAGGACCCAAATAACACGTAATTCCAATGTCCTTACTCCAGATGATGTGCCACATGCAAGGCTTGTTGTATCTGCAAACAACCACAAGGTGACAGGCAATACTGCCAAACAATTCTGTGAAGCCTGGCTAGTTAATTGTTCGGATGGTCATACTATTAATTAATAAAATTCCTGAATTATTACATGGTCGGTGGTCAATTTTAATGCTGACTGATGAATAATTGAAATTTCAGAAACAGAAGACACCTGACAGGAGGATACAGTGGTTGCATCTTAAGATCATAAGGACAGAAAATATTATAAAACTTGTTTGCCTAAAAGCCTGGCAAAGTATTTTTGTTTGCTGCACAACTGGCAAACTCCCCGTAAGAAAAGTGCAGGTAAGGGCACACAGCCGAGGTCATGGATGTGCTATTATGATATTGGAAGTGATGGAACCAGAAAAAATTGACTAAAAACCAGCAAGAGGAGGCAGGAAGTCCTCAGAGCATTTCTATACAGGGAATTTATGTTGACAGTAAGTATGAAAACAAGACTGAGAAGTCCACGTATTAAGGAGCATTTGCATACGGGGAGTTATGTAATGTGTGATCCCCAGTGAGTGATTCTCAGTGGCAGGACACCTCCACTGGGATTGCAGTAATCTGCACTGCCAACCTGGCTCCTGAAGTGGACACTGCATGGATTGTTTTCCTTGGAAACGACAGGAAGATCTAAACATGCAGAAATCTTATTCCTAACAGTTGTGTATTTAACTTCACAAAACAGAGTCTTCTTCTGTAACCTTTTTTTTTTTTTACCTTTTGCGTAAAGGCTTAAAATATTTATAGAAATATGGTTTCTAAATGTGTAATTCCATTGCATATTAAAGCTAATACTTTATGAAAGGATGAGCAGTGGAGAGCATTTGTACTGTGGTTTGGGTATGGCCTCTGAGGAATATAAAATTAAAGTGTACAAAAGATGCTTTATTTCATGTCCTGTACCAGCTTGTACAGATTATTTCAGTTTGATCAGCTGTCTTCTAGAGTGTATTATTTTTTGCAAAGGGATATCTTTGAAGATCAGTTACAGAATTAAAAAGTAACAGTAACCAAGCAATCCTCAGTCTCATCATTACGGTTCAGAAGCTGTTAACAGTTGTAAAGGGCTAATTAGTGTAATGCAATCCTCTTAGGAGGCTGCAGGCATTGAGCTAGATTTCTTTATAATTTGTATGTAGGCCTTCTTTATTCCATTGGAATTACAATAATTACAGACATCAGGATGTATTTGCATTCCAGCCATCCACATTATGTTGATTTTGCATACTGAATACTGCACGATAAATGCAGAAGTAGAATTCTCTGTTTTCTATTTCAATATCAAAATGTTTGGAAGAACAGCCAAATCTTGGTTTTATAACTGTGCAAAATCTACCAAAAGAGGAAATGAAAACAGGAGTAAGTGGCTTTCTGAAATCCCAAGCAATCAGAGAGAGAAAATACTGGAAGAGCTGGATGTGAACAAAGTGCTGTCATATTTGGTTTACAAGAGAGTCTTTTCCTTGGAGGAATACAAAGACATTTGGTCCCAGGAGAGCTACAGGAAGAGAACTGAATATTTTTTACATAAACTCTCTTCAAAAGGCCCAGGTGCTTTCTCTGCCTTTTATTCCATTTTGGAGGAGGTCAGTCCTAACTTGATGTCATCCTTTCTCCTTGGCTATGAAGGTAAGGTCAGTGCTCTGAAATGCTTAAGTGTATACTGGCAATGTCTGGGAATCCTCTGACACTAATAGTTATTTGCTATAATTAGTGTTTACTTTCTCTATTGCACTAAACCAGAGATGGTATTTGCTGTCTTTATGGTTCTTTGTTATTAAGAGAAAATTATTAAGTATCTGTTGTTGTTATACTTTGCATACTTAAACTGATAACAAAATGCTGCATATTCAAATTGCTGCTACTTATAAATAAAAGTCAGGATAGGGGAAAGGATTTCTGAGTATTACTGATAACGCTTTGCTCAGAAATGTAACATTGATCATTTAGTTCCCTTTCCATTTCTGAAATATTTAATAATAGACTGAGAAGTTCTGTAGATACAGTGTCTGAGTAAGGGATCCCTTTCACATTTTTCTTGTAAGTCACATTATTTACTTTATCTCTCTGTAAACAACTGCCTGGTAAAAGATTGTATTAATAAATACCAACCATACAATTGAAATTAACCAAATTATTATTTGGAAATCAGGCACTATTTGTACTTATTTGTGAAATATGTTTTCCCAGATATTAAAAAAATAATGCAAAAAAATATGTGTAGCATGTTTACAATTATATCTTACTGACCTATTTTTACTTTTTATGTCTGTTATATTCTAAATTTCAGTCTATCAAGTCGACTAGAGTTTTTCTCAACAATGACTCCAGGTTATATACAGAAATGTGCTCAAAGGTTATATACAGAATGTCCTTTTAGAATTTAATTAAAATAGTCAGGTCTTTCACAGATCCATTCAGAGCCAGGTTTAAACACCTTAATGTTACAATTGTTTATAAATAAAAAAGTAAGTCTGAGTACTGTAATAATTTTAATATACCAACTAGGAAAAATTGGAATCTGAAACTATTTTGGCCTTTAAAATAGCTGTAGATTGTGTTCCATCCTGACCTCCTGATTGCTGTTTAAATTGACAGTTAAAAATCTAATTACCTGAGAAGGCAACAGATATATTCCCCTAATTTAATTAGGAAAAGATGCCCATTTGATGTATATTTTGAGATCAATTTACAGTAAGGTTTTATGGCAGTTAGGAGAAAATCAGCGGAGATTCATGAACGTTCTTGGGGATTTTAATACAAGTAAAATGTACTTCAAGGACAACCACGGTATGAAAAGTCTACCCAGGGCCTCCTTATGCCATCATTTTTAAAAAGGGGCATACAAGTATAAATGCAATGGATCATAAATCCATTATAAAGCCGGATCTTTCGGAATACGCATTTTGGAGTGAAGTTTGGGCTTCCTCTGAGTTAACTGAAGAGACAGAGCAGGGAGATTTTTATTCTGTACCACCTGAACATTTCATGCAGGGGCCTGTCAGGGAACAGATTTAAATCTTCCAGTGGGTACGAGGTTTGGGGTATAGTTATACGGGGTGATGGCCTCAGCAGCTGGGTGTAAGTCAAGGACTCTGTCTCCCTGACAGCATCACAGTAGATACAGAGGAAAAAGGAGAAAGCCAATGCTGCACATTTCCAAAAGAGTAAAGGATACTGCTGGAACAGCGTCCCCAATCCATTCTGTCTGTCTGTGCCTTGTGTAGGCAGAAAAATGCCTCAGGCTGCCTTAGCTCAGCCACTGTCACAGGCTTTGCTCCTTCCCCTCCCCCAGTGGCGTTTATCAAATGTGCAAAGCTGGTTTAGAATCTGTTATTGCTAATAATAATCTACTCGATAGCAGGCAAAGGAAAACACATGCTATATATTCCCATTAATTCATGCAAATAATTGTGGTTTAAATTCACGCATGCATACGTTGCAGATTCAATTAAAGTGCATTATGTATTCTGCCATTGTGGATTTTTACAGATTGATTCTGATAAACTGTGGTAGAAGGTACACAGAAAGCTATGATGAAAAAGAGCATTGCTCGTTATTTCCATGAAAATAATTTCCTTCTCCAGCCTGTAACAGCTGACTGATAGGACAAAGGAATGACGAGGAGGGGATGCAGCCTAGATGTGTGATGAGAAGTTGCTGTGGCTGTGCTGTGTGGCGCCAACCCCCCAGCTAAGAGAGCAGCTGTGCCATCCTGTCCCCTGCACTTGCTAAAGACACCCTTTGTGGCAGGCTGAGTGAGCCACAGAGGAGAATCAATCCCCGTTATTGATCAGCTGCATGTACAGTGGGCGCCAATTTCTGTTCTCTGGCCCTGCCCCTGTTGGCAGATCCCGTTGGTTTAATGTGTTTCCATTGTCTGCATGCCCTGCAGGAAGAACCATTTGACAGGTGCTGGAAATGTGGAATGATTCCAAGAGGTCACCAGTCTCTGGACTAATGTAGTTCACTGCAAAAGCTGTGAGCTCTGCTAGTGAAATGTGGTCAGTGAAGGGTGCACTGCTGCTTGCACAGAATTGTTTTAACACCACTTTGAGCTCTTTCATCTCATTATTTCAAAGAATTACACCCACAGTAATTTAAGGGATGCTGTAGCTGCATTTATGCCTCAAGGCACTAGTGACTTGATTCTTCTACTTACAACTCTCATTAGAGTATAAAGCAAAGCTCGTAATGATTTCATGGGGAGAAACATTTGGTTACTACTTGCCCATATGATCAGGAGGAAATCAGTTCTTCACTGGCCATGCAGAATGTTACATGGAGTAAGAATTTCAGGTTATTTCCAAAATACCTCTAAATTGTCTGACCTGTACATCTCAGATCTATTGGAAACAGGAATAGGGAAACAACCTTATGTAGAAAAAGTCAAAAGAGATTATGTTTACATAAAACAGCCACTTATCCAAATGCAACATCACAGGCAGAATTACATCAAACTGTAGATGTTATTTTGAATTATGCATCAGCTATCAGAGAAATTTCTTTGCTGTTTTCCAGACTGTATGAATTTCCCAGCGTTATCAGGGCAAACAAAATCGGGAGCTGTGGCAGGGATGGAGCTCCATGAAACCTGTCAGATGAGCGACCAAGAAGGAAGCCTTTCTGCTGAGGAACAGCTGAATCCACCGTTCAACAGATACAGGTTAAAATTATCACTGTCTTGATGTCTTTTATGATTTCAATGTTTCCTGTGGTTTAGTTTCTATGCAAGTGAAGTACACCCCTGGTGCTTTCAGAAGGGCTTTCATTTGCATCTGATTTAACTTGGCATTTGTAAACTACAATTCTGCTTTGTATAACAAACATATTTTGATGTTGATTTTTCGATGCTGATGAATGCTGGGGGTCACCTCTGGTCTTTACTACAGATATTCGTTAGTGATGGAATGCATTGATGACACTGCTGGTTTTCAGTGTTCAAGGGCTAAGTCCATATGTAGAAGTACATTTTACTTCTAAATTTTCTTGGAGTGTGAGAGACAACCTAAGCTAAAATCACACTTCCTGTTATTTTAATTTACTTTAAGCAGAAGAGGAACTGAGGAAGACCTTTGTAAGAACAGCATGTAACCCAATACGTGCTGGGATATTGAGATTTAAGTCCCTGCTTCAGACACTTGAACTTAAAGAGAGGACAAATGAAAGGTTGAAAGTCCTAAAATGCTGCATTTTATGTAGATAGTATTCAGTTCAGGCATTTGCAGTTGTGTGGTTGGAGTCAGGCTTTGCCTAATTCAATAAGAATTAGGCTGAGAATGGACTGCAGCTCTCAATAGCTCATTAGCTGTTAGAAATACTGTTAGTAATTTACACATGTCCAGCTAAGACATGGTGAGAAAAATGCTTGAAAAGAAGTTACAAGCTGTCCTGCTGTTTTGGTGTGTCAGTAGCACATAAACAGTGAATTCTGAAGCTTTAATACCTCTGCATGTCTAGGTTAGTTTTGTTAAGTTTCAGCTATGCTCTGGATTACACTAGTTTTTAGAAATGTAGTAAAAATCCATGACTGTGAAGTGATTGAAAAATTGTGGTTGTAAAAGGTTCAGTTCACCTTGAGCAGCAGCGAAACATGAAATGGTAACAGAGCATGAGGACACTTGACACAATATAGTATGGGCTGATCTGTACCCACAGCTAGTGAAATTCCAGTCAGAACTCCTTTCTCCACAGTCACAGGAGTTCCAGCTTCAGTCATTCATAATCTCAATATGTGCCATTTGGATTTTAAAAGATTCTTTTTATAGCATTGGTCTTCAAACTTTGCAAGGCAATTCACTTACAAACCCAAACCAATTAAGAAGTGCCTGCAGCTAAAGAATCACATTAGGGGAGCCAAACAGGAAAGCTTTCCTGAAGGCAGCCCATGCTGGAAATGATAGCTCAGAAAACATCAACCAGATGTAAAAGATGCCACCATCAATATTTGCAGGGGCAGGGAGGGTATATAATATTGTTATATACATTCCACCTTGGAAAAAGAAAAAAAAAGATGCTGGAGTTATCCTCTCTCTGTGGTGGATCTGTGTGAAGTGTGGAACTTCATGCAGCCCCAGAACTCACACAGTAAGAAGGGAATAGTCACCTGCATTGGAAAGTGAGGACTCAATGAAAAGACAACTGGTGTGCAATAGCACAAAATGTAGTTCAGCACCAGTGTGCTGGAAGAAAAAATACACCTTGACACCAGGTCAAAAAAGCACCAGTCTTTGCACACCTTCTGTCCTAAGCTGACACTTGAGAAAATGTAATGGGTAACTGCCCTACATCAGCTTTTTCTTAAGTGCCACACCTGTGTCAAGTCTTTGTGGAGATGAGAGTCTCCAGTGCTTGGAACAAGGCATGAAAAAGATGACCCCACTTTGGAGGAAAACAATAAAGTTGTCAGCAAAACAAACGTGCCACCCACATGGATCCTGCAGACACTCACACGCTACAAAAGAGTAGCAGGGCCCCTGTCAACAGGGCAGCCTGTCAGAGACAGAAATATCAAACATAAATACAACAGAGCATGACTGGAGGAGGGCTAAAGGCAACTAGAAATACATAGCAGTAATTAGGAAAGAAGAGATGAGTCTAAGGAGAAATGGAAGATGGCTTCACTGCCCTTTCCTAAATATTTGTAAATATTCTCAATCCTTTGTATTTTTTTATCTCAATGGTAGAAAAATGTCAGACACACAGACACTTTGAGGGCAAGAACTTCCTGTGTCTGAAGTAAATGCCAGAATTCCAGATGATGTTAGTGGGAGCATCGTGGTAAGTTACTTTAACAACACATATAATAATAGAGGTTCCACAATTACATAGCAATTGTAAAGCTACATTTTTATATTTATGTGTAGACAGGTTTTAAAAATTTTATCATTGCAGAATAGATGGTCTGGGAAGAGCAAAATCCCCTCAGTTCTAAACACTAAGATGACCCTGTGAGTTAGGAATCAACCAACCATAGTCATTGCACTGTTCAGCCAGTACCTCAGGCAAAAAGCAAAATAAAACTAAAGAAGCAAAAGGTGTGTGGATTCACACTCCATTTTTCATTTAAAGGTGAAAGCCCTAATATGGAGACCCCACTCTATTTGCATAACTTCCCCTTGTGACAGCACCAGCATTTCTGGTTACTGCAATAAAAATATGGTTTTTAACACAATTGAAGTGGATTAAGTTTGAGATTTGCATGTAGTGATTTGGCCTAGGACTTCCCAGGGCAAGCAGCCAATCTACAAACACCCTCAGAAAAACACCAGCCAGAAGCACCATGTCGTGTGACTTCTGTAAGTCAATGCTCAGGACATGGGCTGGTTTGGCACCAGAAAACCTTGTCCTTGTTCTGTTCAATCTGTACGTTCTTTCTCAGAACACCCTCTCCAAAAGAGGACATCTGTGTTAGACAAGTGAATGGGGTTATAGGTGGAGTCAGTAATTGCCTAAGTAAGACCTGAAATTAGTACTGCTGTCAACACCCCTTTTATGGTTTGGGGGGATTTGTTTTTGGTTTTGTGGTTTTTTGTTTGTTTGGATTTTTTCACTGGGCTTGGGTTTGAGTGTTTTTTGCTACTTCATCTCTCAGGCATCCCTGGACATTTGATGCTGGCCCCATGAAAATCATGCAGATGGCATAAAAGGAAATAGTTAATTATTTTCCTCAGACTTTCTGTTTTCTCCTCCAATAATAGTTTTTATTCTCTTATTGAATGAGAACTAAAATGCTGAAGCAGACCATTCCCAGTAGCATTAATATTACATATATGTTACTTTCCCATGCATTAAGAAAAGATTATGTCACAATGGCTGTCAAATAAATTATCAGAACAAGTAACATCCAAACTGTGAGAATCAGATGCTGTTTTTGCAGTTGTTATAAAACAAACCATCTACTTTCACACTGTGAGCAACAAGAGACTTTTGCACTCAGCTTTTCCATTTTCATGTAAATGGTTGATGAGTGTGTGGTACATGCTTTATAGTGCATGTAATTAATTTGTATTTGAAGTCAATGGATGGATTTCCCACTTATGTTTAAATTTTGTAATAGTTCATTTCCATTGTAGAACCTTCCTGAATCTGCTGGAATTCTGTTTTACAGCTCTTAAATAAATCAGTTGAAATTCAACACTTTAGACAGGGGAAAAAGAGCTGAAGAGTGGCAAAACTTCACTGATTATGAGTTCTGGGGTAAAGGAAATTGTCTCTGTTTTGCTTTAGATAATAAAAAATAATGTGTACAAATCGTGTCAACAGCATTTATTCAGAAAGAAGTGCAGAGCTAAGCCACAGCACCAGAGTTTTATGCTTTATTTGAAAACCATATATTGGCATCTGACACCTCTAAACATAATTAGGAATTTAGACAGTGGAATGTCTGTGTCATTTTCTGCATGTGTTTTGTGTTTCTTCAGAAACTTGGGAAGAACACGGGGATTGCAATCCAAAAAATTAAATTCATGCATTTACCTCAGCACTGCTGAGGCCAAGACCCCATCACTGGGGAAGGCATTACAGTCCAGCAGCCACAAAATAAGTGTTTGTACTGTTCCTGTAAGCTGACAATCTGGTGCTTATAAATGTAGGGTTCTATTTAACTTCTTGCTATTTCATCATATAAACATCAGATTATCTCTACTGTATTTTAGGCTGAAAAGCTTATGGTCTGGCTACGTGGCTACAACATTTTGTTTTCTAATAATTTAAAATACTGAGTTACAAAAAGTGAGTTCACACTAATGCAGGATGAATGAGAAGGTGTTACAGCATCAAGCTTATTGTGGCCAATTTGCCTGTTCTCATTTTCCATACAATTTGTAAAGTAATGGCTCAGAACTCTCTTAGACTTCTTGCTCTGGAGATAGAACTTACTTTTATTTGCAATGAATACTTGGTGAAATAGTAATTGACCAAAAAAAGTCTTAAGAAAAGCCATGTTGGATTTAATACTCAAAAGACATTTTTTGAGGACCACAATCACAGGTTCAGAAAGCTGTGTCTGAGAAGATGGAAGCACTCAGCCAGGGCACTAAGGTGTCTTGTTATGTTTAGATTTTCAAGGTTGCCCAGTAAGTTAGATATTAAATAGATTTAATAGATATTAAAAGTACAAGGATGCTTTCTGAATTATGATGATGAAGATGATAATGATAATAATGATGAGGAGGATAATAACATGATGATGAAGCATCAGCGATGAGGCATTTGGAAGTTAATACTGAAAATTTATGGTACCAGTCTCCACTCAGGCCCTGTTCACTGGACCACTAGATGGTACTGTACCACAGGACAATGCCTGGGCTGCCTGTTTGACATTATAGCTCTGAATGATTATTTAGAAGTGTAACAATATCACAGCGACCTGTTTGTCCAGTTTTCCTGCACACAATACTCACACACACAAATACAGAGGACACATCTAAGGTGTTCAGCAGCACTTCTTGGTTTGATTTGCTAATACTCCTAATGAGTGCATATCACCCACCAACTCATACAAATGGAACTGTGATGTTTCAAAGGCACAGTGACAAATACTTTCTGTGCTCCCCAGACAGGAACTAACAGTGTCCAAACACAAACCAGGAAGAGTATGAGCCCAGATTCTGAGACATGGGCATTTTCACAATGTGAAATTCCTTGCAGACTGGGAAACATTCATACCCACTTTCCATATGCAAATAGCAAAATTAAGTGCACTGGAGTGGTAAATCAAGCCCATGAAATCCAAACCAAGTGAAAAACCCAATAGCTATTTAAACATTCAGCTTTTATCTGTTTTGCTAACTGCTGCTGGAACACTCCCTCACTTCCAATAGATGACATGATTCCTTTTTTTCCATGTGTATATCAAACCAAGTCATATTTCCATGGACTTTCTACTCATCATCTACATTGTTTCCCTACTGAACTGCTGTGTTGGGTCCTGCCTCACTGGCTCACAAGGCTATGTACTGTTAAACTTTTCCTTTGCTCTAAAACAGTTTTTCTGTACCCCAATGCACACCTTTGGCACAGACTAGTAGTGTCCTCCCTTCTATGCCGAGTTCCACTTCTGAAGTTTATTCTTTCTTGCATGTGAGACTTCATGTATCTGATCACACGAAGGGGGATGTGTAACTTAGGGGTCAGATCCCCTGTTAGACAAGGGCTCTAAGTCTGGACAGAAAAAGTCCCTTTCAAGACCACAGTTAATGCAGAATCTTGGCAGAAATCACATAGTCCTCCACTGCTGGGAAATGCCAAATAATCCCCTCGCCTGCCCAGTGTCCTGGGTAAGGGACCAGGGGGCTCTCCAGCACCCTCACAGCCCCATGCCAAATGCCACATTCCCCAGCACCATAACCATGCCCCTCCCAAACCTTCAGCCATGTGAGCACAGTGACAGTACAGAGAGAAGTCACCAGGAGAGTTCTGCAGGGTATTGATTCTTCTTAACAAACCCCCAAATTGATTGGAAAACAATCTTAGCAGTGAGGTGGCAGAGTTTGCTGAGCATACACATTTACTCAGTGTAGGATGTGTGAGAGCTGAAGGCACAGACCTGTAAATGGGCCTTTAGATTAAGTCACTGGTTAATAAAATGGCAGAGGAAATTTAGTGTAGATAAATGTGAAATGATGTACGTGGGCTAAAGTGTTCTTGGCTTTATGAGTAAAGTGATGAGCTTCCAGTTGCCTCTTATCACTCAGAAGTGAAAGTCTGAGATTGTGACAGATAGATGTTTTCATAAAAACACCCACTCAGTGCATGGCACCAGTCCAAAAATGCAAATGTTTGTTAGGAAAGGGAAAAAAAAAAACAAAGCAGGAAATACAATTATGTCAGTCTACAATGCCACGATGTGCTCACACTCTCACACCTGGAATACTGTGTGCTGTTCTGGTGCTTGCATCTTCAAACTGCTAGATTAGATCTGAAAAAAGTTCAGAGAAATGCCATGATGAACAAACACGTGGGACAGAATGGCTGGAACTCTTTATTTTGGAAAAGAAATTGCTTATGGAACGAGATTAAAAAAAGAAAAAATAAGCAAGTAAGGATTACAGGATCAAATATGCAAGTATGGGAAACTAAGCTGATGGAGGGAACACTGAATGTGACAGCACCCACTGCTTCTAAAAGGTGTCCAAGGAGCTGTTAGGTCCTGCCTAACTGTGCTTTGTTCAGCAAAATAACAGGAGAAGGAAAGAGAAAATGGCTCCATGGTGAGTTGGATCCCCCTTGTCAAGATTCCTTCTCTCTTGGTGAGGTGAAATGCCAGACCAGGCTGACAATGGCATTAAGACACTGACAAAGAGGTGCCCGACATTAGAAGGTCCTTAGATGTGCCATTGTTCATTCACCTTTTATTAGTGAGTAATTTGTAAGATGAATGGAATCACCCAACCACTGAGCAGGGAGCTCAGAATAACCAGTCTCCTTCCAAAGGCAGGAATCAGGGCTATTGTAGCTTGAGAACATGTACCAGATGCACCAGTTAGCATTTTACAGAAACCACACCTTCAAACCCTAATAAATGCAATAAGCCCATGCTGTTTCAGGCAGGATCATCATGTTGCTGTCACTCATTAGATTTTTAATACTCGAACAAATGTTTAGGAAAACTGAAATATAGCCATTTCTAAATGAGATGCCTTGAACTATGAGCAGGAAATATTATCACTGCAATCCACACAACAGTCTTCAAACATAATTGTAATTTCTTACCATCTTTACTGATGCGGTAACTTTTGTGTAAAAGCATAAAGCAGCATTCCAGTCAACCCTCAGTGCTGCCAGTGCCATGCAGAGTTTTTAGAAAGCAAAATTGATTGTTCCTCATATTCTGGGCAGAGCAATTCTGTATGTGCAAATTAATTTCCTTTGTTCTGAATGTTGGGCTCATAGTTTTCCTTCCCTCTTCCTAAAACCTGTATTTTCTCTCAGGAAAGAGGTTAGAAGGGTAGGTGTTTCTACCTCACATTTTTCCACTTCCATTGATTACTTAGAGAAGTAGTTAGTTCTCAGAAGAGCATTTAGGATGCACTTGGAGTACAGAGCTCCTTCATGAATGGTCTGTTTTTCTCCACATCTGAATGATTTTGTTATAAACGACCATGCAGAACGACCAAGTCACTCAGCAAAAAGGGTGGTTTTTAGTCGTGCAGGTAATGAAAATCAGAGTCAAACAGGGCTGGGTGTAACCGCAGAGTCACCGCTCTGTCAGCACACAACCTTAGAGCTCGCAGGCTCTGCTTATATACCGTCAAAACATACATATTCTTTGTTTCTTGTTAAATGACTTACCTTTTTAATCTTCCCATCTGATTCTGTCAGGAAGGATTGCGATATTCTTGGCTTAAATTTTTATTTGAGGAGCTCAGCTGCCCAGGTTTTATCTCTCTGTCTTGGGGTACTCCCTCCTTGTCTTAATTGGGTCTGTCTCCTGTTGTGTTGAAGTACCGGCTTAATCTTTGTTTACATTGTTTCTATCTTGTATCAAAAGGCTGCTTAGTCATTAACTTTGGCTTTATTCTTTTACTCCCTTTTTGTCTGTTAAACTAATTTCATGTCTGGCTTATAGTTGCTCTGTTGCTAAGTCTTTACAGCACATTCCGCAAGGCCCAGATTCAGTGCTTTCAGAATGCCATGGAATGATTTGGCAAGCCATACACTACACTTTATTGTATTTTTTGACACGAATTAGGCCTACATTTCTCACAATTTGGAGTGGCATTGGAAATAGAAAAAAAATTCTGCTTTCCTGATGAAACTTATGAGGGAAGAGTCTATAAGAGAACATTGTCAAGGATTATGCTCCTCCTCATGGAGTGTATTCTGCAGGAGAGGATGCATTGAGCCAATGCAATCAAGGATCAGCATAACAGGAATGGCCATTTCTTGCCAGCAATGACTGAGACAAACCCCTGACCGGCACCCTCCAAACACCTGCCACTTGGCATGCCCAAGGCACTGCCAGTGTTACTGCTGTGAGAGTGCCATCCCTGATTTTTCAGGTATTTTCATTCAAACAGGTTTTGTAAACTGGGGACTAACAGCACAGGTAATAGGCATACAGGCAAGGTTTTATTCAGATTATGTCTGATCCCAAACGTTTACTGAGGTTCAAGAGGATTAGATTTTGATGAACCAAGGGACTGTACTCTTGTGTGTCTTTACCACCTGATATTTTTATGACATGTATGAACCATAAAAATTAGCACTGACATACCTACCAAATGTTAGCAGTGAGCTCATGGCTTTTGGCATCACAGCAGTCATGCCAAGGTCAATCCATCCAGCAGCATTGGCTTATTTGACAGGAAGCTGCTTATCTCAGTTTGGAACCTGGAACAGATAAGCCATGGCTATAGTCAGGAGTAGAAAGAAGAAATGTAAAAGAGAAGTGAAGGATGTGAAGAGAAAAGCAAATAAAGATGTCAGAACAAGTGTCTTTCCCAAGTAATTTTAGATATTTCCACTTTGGAAATACCATTAAAAGTACTTCCCAGTCTGTTATTGTAATTTCTTGTAAGTGTTGGCACATTAGCACTAATCAGACAGAGTAGTTAATTGTATTGTTAGTATGGTAGGTCATAATAAAGACTGGACTCTTCCTTTGGCAGCCTGCTCAGCTCGGGGTAATCTGAATTTTCACCTATTAAATTCTCACTTCTGTAAACTACTCTCTTTGCTACACAAAATGTAATATATAACAAATTCTAAGACATTATAGATAACTAGAAGGCTCTTGTGACTGAAGTAGCAGTTGCTTATGTAACTATACTTTTACAGAATTTATTTTTTTTTCCATAAAAGATACCAACTGTGACTACCATTACCATAGCAATGCATTATACATGTTTCCTCACACAGTCTCAAAATATCCAGGACCCAGTTATCTGTTCTCCCTGAATTTTGCTTTCAACAAAACCAGAGAAAGGATGAAGGTAACATTTGGCCTTGAAAATAGAAAGTCCCACAAATAACACTAATGACAATGTTGCCAAGAAACAGATACTCAGGGTATGAGAGGGGAAAAGTATCATTGTTGGTGTTGGTATCATTTACAATAGATATTTTGTACAGTGTTGGGCAAACTTTTGTGAGGATACAGCATGAATAGTCTTGCAAATCTGGGCACAAAGTTCTTTCAGAGCTCTTGCAGTGCCAGTATATATATTTATATTTATATATACATATATATATATGTACACATATATATAGCTGTTTGCTGTGCAAACTAATGACTTCTCAAGAGGCAGAGAACTATATATGCAATCACTTAAAGCAGCATTTCAATTAATCAAATTACTTTTTCTATGCCTTCTAACACTGAGTTATAAAAAAGAAATAGTACTGCCCATAAATCCGGGAATGAAGCAAGCATTAAATTTAGAACACTTTTACACAACATATTGACCCTAATGCCCATTCTTCACTACATTTTTGAATCTAAGTGGAATGTTGAAGACACATAAACAAAATTACAGTACAGGAACTGCAATCTTCAGGATGTTTACAAAGCCAGAAGAAAAATGACAAATGCAGACATAGGACTATCAATTGATTTTAGAAGGGATAATAATAATAATTTGTAACTGGTGTCCAACTTTGAGATTCATTTAATGATTTTTGGGACAGCTATACATTAGTCTACATTGGCAATGCAACACTGGTACAGACATGGCCCAAATAAATTTTCATGAATAGATCAAAGAGATTATTATCCTTTTCTTCCACATTTTTATTTATAGCGTGTGTGTCGCAGCCTTATAAATGATCTTGAATGCTTAGATGCAAGATGGTTTCTTTTCCCAGTAAGGTTTGCATCATTGCTTAGTTTTGAATGGTATATATTGATGAAGATTTTCAGCTCATGTTTAACCTCCTTTATTCCCTTAAGTAAGGATTTCAGAAGAAAAAATCCATTCAGGTTTTGGTATTTTGTTAAGGAGTTTAACATGTGTTTTGGAAGTCCTGCTTTACTGGAGCAGTAACCACAGAGGGTTTATTCTTTGGTTTGTCTGTTCATTTATGGACACAGTTATAAATGAATGAATGAATGAATGGAATTGCCCACAAGTTAATTTGGCCTGTTAGCTTGATTTCTAAATTTAGAGGTACATTGGGAGGAAAAAGAAGAAAAGTACCTGCCAGGAGTTTAGAAAGCTCAGTAAGAACTGATAGGTGGTGGTCTAGAGCAGGTGAAGTATTAGCAAAGGATCTATTGGAAAAATCTTCTCTCTAATACTGTTTACTGTTCCTTATACTCTACCTCAGAAAAGAAAAAAAGAAGTAAGAATAAAATTAAAAATATTAGGCAATATATATTTAATGAGCAAAGGTATATTTTATCTGAATTTGACAAACAGGATTGTTTGGGTTGGAGATTAGGAAAAGGCCAAAGGTAAGTAATGAACTGAACTTTGAGAGAGGTTATATCAAGAATATTTTTTACTTTTTGTCCTGAGAGAAGACAAAGGGGAGTTTGAAAGGGCAAAGAACAGAGCAATTAAGTATTTATTCTCTTATCAGAATCATAAGTATCTTGTAGAATTAATTTCTACCACATATGATCAAAATCATTAATGGGATTCAGAACTGGAATTTATTTTTGCATGGGTAACAGACACTTCTGTAATCTCACTAACAGTTCGTTTCCCTGCCACGTTGCAAAGCCACATCTATCAGAAAAGTGTTGAGAAGAAAGATCTTCTCAAAAGAGTTTCCTTTTACTAAAATCCAAAGCTAAGGCAGCTGTGCTAAGGCAGGCAATACACCCCAGAGATTCCACAGGGTTGGTGCAGGAAAATAAAATCTGGGCTGCTCTGCAACATCTGCATTGCTTTATGAGAAGACTAAAAGCAAAAAAGTAGATAAAAAGTGACAGCATATAAATGACCACAGCCTACACCATATTTGCCAAAATAACCCTGCAGCACTACCTGAAGAATTTCAGGATGCAGTGAATCCCCATCTGCTGGCTCTGCCTTCTCTCAGGATTTATGTTCCAGTGTGCCAACTAGTCCCATGGCTTCAGGAAGACACAATCCATCAGCTGTTCCAAGAACCTTTTGGTCCTTTATATGCACTGGTTCTTATCTCTTCTTCTCAAGGCTACTTTCTCAACTCTAAGTAAAAGGAGTAAAGCAAAAGTAGGGATTGGAATTTTCAGTGTTTCTTAAATTTATACTGTCCCTAAAAATCGTGCATAGAAAATAAAACAACTTCACCTTTTAGCACATTGTATTTAAAAATAATATGGTACGGTTTAAATTAGTTCTTTGTTATTAAAAATTAAACATTTTTGTCCTGGCATTACTGAATAAGATTTTTTTTTATGATTTAAATACCACAGAATATCTTAAATATGTTTTCTGATAGATCTGGGGCAGCAAAGCCCTTCTGGACATTTATCTCTGAAATTACATTGAGAGGAATAAACAGCTGTCGGGAATATAAATGCTAACTCATCAGAATGCTGACTCAGTGCTGGAGAAATCAAAGTGTGTTTCTCTGCTGCAGAGATAACATGCCATACACCAACTAGTCATATTTTATACTGGACAACCACAAAACCAGTTGAACAAAAATGCTGGAACAGGGGAGTAGAAATCAAATTATAAATAGGGAAATTTTTAAGGTCCCTGTAAAGACCTGTGATATGACTGTAAAAATAGAATCATAGAATAGTTTGGGTTGGAAGGGACCTTTTAAAGGTCATAGTCCAAACTCCCCTGCATGTTCTCCCAGGACATCTTTAACCAGATCAGGTTGCTCAGAACCCTGTCCTGCCTATTCCTGAATGTTTCCAGTGATGGGGCATCCACCACTTCACTGGGCAACCTGTGCCAGTGTTCCACCACCCTCACTGTAAAAACTTCTTTCTTCTATCTAATCTAAATTCACTCTCCTTTAGTTTAAAACCATTACCCCTTGTCCTGCAGCAACAGGCTCTGCTAAAAAGTTTGTCCCCATCCATTAACCCCAACAGACACCCCACTCAGAGTCAGGATTTGTTAATGGATCTCCTTCAGTGGTGACAAACCTCTTCTACTGGGGTTGCCTCTTGAATCACTGTGTGATTAAAGATCCTCTTCTGCTTCCCTTGCAATGAACAGAATTTATTTGTTTTGTTGAAGTAGGATTTAGCAATGGATGACCTGAACAGTCCTTCTGCAATGCCATATTAATGCTTAATGTCCCGTTAGATACATTGGTCTAATTTTGTCACTGAGTCAAATGCCAGTGACTTTTTGTACTAAGATTTATTAAGGGTGGAAATCTGTTACAGGAGAAAATAATTGCATTTTACTAAATATCTACTCTTTTGCCAAAAGATGTGAGAAGGTGTTTTGGCGTTTTTTTCAAGTAAATTTTGTTCTAGTAATAAATTCTACTGATAAATGGATATTTTGGGTCAACTATTTTGACTTCAGTTGAAACTCTCTGCACTCTGTGGTGAGGATTCTGGCTCAGTGTGAAGTTTTTTTCCAAGCAAGTAATGACCTGTATTAATAGCTTGTTCTGGTGGAACAAATTACCTTCCATTTAATGCACTTCTTGCTTAATATTTCAAAATTGTATATATATGTGAATGTATGTGTATATATTCTTAAAACCATTTCTGCAGTTGCTGATATTGCTTTAGGAATCTGCATCTGGCCCTCCTGTGCCAGATAACAAGGCTGATATCAACCTACATCTTGTGAAAGGATAAGCACCTGCTTCTCTGGATGAACTCTCTGCCACAGGTCCTGCAGCAATGCTGCAAAGGAAGAATTTGCTTTTCAAAAGTATGACCCTGGGCATTACTCAGCAACAATGGCTGTCAAAGGGAAAGAGCAAAAGACAGCAAGAAAATTTCTTTTGAAATATGACATTAAAGCTGAAGAGTCTTTCCATTGAGAAAAAACCCATCCCTCTACCAAAAGAAAGTATAAAAGCAGAAAATCTTAAACACTTCATGCAATGAAATCTTTCTAAATATAAAAGATCACAGAATACAGCACTATTTCTTAAAGAAATCAAGAAGTTCATAAAGACATACTGCAGCACTGAAGTGTAGACTTCCATTTTTAATTTTGTAACCTCAAGCTTGATTCCTTTATTTGTTTCAACTCTTCAGGCAATCAGGAGTTCTCAAGTCAGAATCTTTCCAGGCAGCTGAATTTCCCTGCTCCCTGATCCTGTGACATCTTTGTCATGCCCAAGTCATCGTGTGGTTTCACAAGGGAGCCCCAGGTCCTGCAAAACCCAGTCCAGAGGCATTGCTTTATTGCTCTGGGTAAGGTAGTCCTGTTTGATAAACTGAGTGAAATGTGCCCTGTCCTGGCATGTTGGGCCTTCTGGTTCCAGATCATCCAGCTGTTCCTAATCTGTTATGTAGCCACTATCTCTTTGTGCTGTCTGATCTCGGAGCAGCCAACACTTCTGCATGGTTTTGGACATCCACACACTTAATAACCTGTAACATTATAAAATACACATGCAGATAGCACAGAACAAGACTGCAGCTTGGACCTGTTTAACATTTATAATAGCATATTTACTTTTGGTTTGAGAAATTACTCACCAGAGTAAGTACTAAAGTACTTGTTTTAGTCCTTGGATGTATTTTGTTAAAAATATGTATAGCAATTTTTAGTTACTCTAAAATAACTACCATAATTTAAGCCTCATTAAAAAAAAACAACAAAACAACAACCAAATGTACCACCCTTCATTGTTTGTGTTAGGTGTTTTTTGTTTGTTTTTGGGGTTTTTTTTTGTTTTGTTTTTTTTTTTCCCCATTTTTATTGCAACAGTCTTACATGAGAAGACTAAAAGGAAGTTTTTGTTATTACACTCCTAGATACAATATCTGTGTTCTTGCCTCCTAAACTTCCTGGCTTAGGAAAGATTTGGTGGTTGCAAAGATGGTTATCTCACCCAGACTTCCACATCTGGCACCAGTATCAGCACAGAGAGAAATAATCTGAAGCAATTTAACCTCTCATTTTAATTCCAACTTCTGTTGAACAGCCTTTCTTCAGCTGTTCTATTTCCAAATTAGCTTAGGATTTCTTATGTCATGGTAGTTCTAATCCTTCTAGTTAGGGACATGTTATCCAGTGGCAGCCCCAGGACAAGATTTGCACCTTATCTGCAGACATTCTTTCTGCAGAATTCAGGGAAAATGATGGGTTAGTGTTTATTTTGTATTAGCACTTCATTTTCATTGCTGTTTTAATTATAGATGGGATAGTGGATTATTTCCTAAATGGGATTTTTACCTTAAGCAAGTCCTGCAAAACACAACTTCAATTATGCAGAGTTGTCTCATGGCTCCTGATTCTGTGGTTTGGATTTCTTGTTTGTATTTAACAGTAAGCTTTGGATTTGCTGCCAGTCTCAGTCAGACAAGGCTCCTCTTCAGATCTCTGCCTGGATTTTACAATTCTCTTCCATCCTTCCTCTTGACTTTCTCCTGCTTGTTTAATTTATTTATTGCAGGCATGAAAATACAGGAGCTTCATCAATTCTCCAGGTTTCCTAAACCTTCTGTTGTGAGCTTTCTGTTCTGAATTTCACATTCTCTGTATCCAGTTTTTTCTGTACCCCTTTGGCAAGGTAATCTCTCCTGGGATTATAGACCTTGGAAATTTTCACCCTGCATAAGAGCAGTTAATGGCAGTGTCCAGTCTCAGCTCTGGCTCCTCTGTCTGGGACTCTGGAGTGTGCAGTTATGAAGCCTGATTAAGTACAGTTGGAGTCCTGTGATATTTTCCTATGATAAAAATAAAGATTGAACATCATTATTTGGGATCAACTCCTGAAATAAATCTGTTGCCTTAGATCTTTCCTTTTTTTAAAAGCAACTTTTATTTAAACCCAATGAGTCTTCTGAATAGAAAATAGGGTTGATACTCACTTAAGGTTTGACCCTAAGTTTTTTGTGATAGCTGTCTTTATATCCAACAAACAAAACTCCATTTTAAAGCAATGTGGACTCTTTGAGTAATGGGAATTTTAGGAGTGCCAGTGCCGCAGGATAATAAAAACCTGGCTCGGGGACGTTGCTGTCATAGGGAAATGTTTGGTTGTTGCATTAACTAATAATAATAGATGAATTAATCAGTTTGCTTGCTTTTCTTTGCTGCCAACCTGGTAGACTGTGATTAAGTTCTCCATTGCTGGCTGGGTTGAGGGGTTTATTTTTGTCTTATTTGCTTATATGTCTATTTTTCTTTTGCCAGTACAATCCCCATTCTATTCTTAGGTCTTCATAGACACCTCACTGTAAGTGTTACACTTATTACAGAGGACTGTGTCAGAACAGGCACAGTGTCTCTTGGGAGGCATTTGATCACTCTATCTAGACCATTTAAAATCTTAGAAGACCAGCTGTACCTGGGTATTAATGCTCTCTCAGAACCATATGTTTCCATTCTGCACAAAACCCATGTAAGGGGAACACTTACATAAAAATCTTGCTGCAAATTATTGCTACGTGCTCCTTCTGCAGGGGATAAAGGATAAGGGACAAGCAGGAACACATGATTTTAATCAAGTCATGAAAGACACAAGAAATCCTATAGGGCATTTAAACATGGCTAGATTTTTTCCTTGCCTTCCTCAAACCCTCCCCAAACTAATGGCAAATACTGCTTGCAAATAACCCTGTCTCTTCAGCTAAGTAGAAATACAGGCAGTAAGAACTTTTAGAACCAGGAGCAGTTGGTTTTGGCTTGATATGTTTTTCAGTTACAGGATTCAGGATGTTACATGTTAGGCTGTTTGTTGCTACACACAGCAAACAGGCACATGATGGCTCCCTGATAAAGGACTGGATTACACATCTATCACACCCTGCAGCAGTTTGAAATATATTCTACGTATGACTTTGGCCCACTGGCTTGCCCTACTTTACACAAGTAAATATGCCATCATTATTAGCAGACACTCAGCAAAATAAAGGCAATATCCAACAGGGAGGCACAAGAGGACAATTTAAATTCAGTTTCAAAATTTTCTGATTTCCTGGGTTTGTCCATCCCTTGAGTATTGTTCTGTTATGTAGATTTCCTTAGAACTCGGTTATTACTCAAACATCAGCAAGAGGATATGTCTTCCTTCTGCAAACAAATGGGGAAAAGGGAACAATCTTTATTATAAACTACCTGTCAACCTTGTTTAGACAAACAGAGCTCAATTATAAGTGGCCATTAATTATGCATAAGATTACAGAAAACTGGCATGTGCAAATCAGGTGATGGTTCTCCTCTTTTCTCTGGGTTGACATGTACAATAACTGGCAGTGCTGGAAAATGCATCAAAGTTATAGAATGAAGAATGTTATCTGGGGAGGGGTGAGTTTGCTTCTTCTGGTGGTTGGCTGTATGTCAAATGCACAGCACAATTTATGAGTAACTTCAGCTCTGCTGCTGCAAAAAATGGAAGACAGCATTGTCACTCTGTGTAGGTGATAGAAGATGAATTTGTTCCTTCTAAAACACTTGCAACAGACTGCAAAGAAAAAATTAGCTTATGGTATTGGAGAGGGAAGCAGTAAAAAAGAAAGCACATCACAAGCTAGCAACAAAGGCTCTGAAAATACTCAAGATGTTTTGATATTGGGCGTGCAGAAGAAGTTAAGATGAAACCTACAGGGCTTTTATATGGGTTGTTTTACTTACTAGTGTCCTTCTATTCAATGTTAGCCAGAAAATATGTGAAGAACAAAAATGTGTCTTCAAGGTGTCTTGACTGAAAATGGCAGAAAATACCCTTCTCTTGTTCCCTCTAGTGAAGCCCAATTGAGTTCAAAGGACAAGCAGCTGGTTGCTAAAGCTGCCAATGAGACTTGCAGAAACACAAACTGAGAGAAGAGGTGGTGAGAGTAAGTACTGTAGGTTAGAAGACAAAGTGGAATAATTTTAAAATAATGCTATGTACCAAAGCAGAGATGTTTGTCACTGGTGTCTGTTAGGTGTGTGACCAGAAGAACATTATTTGTAAAGTAGTCTGACAATAAACTATGAAGAGAAAAGCAATGTCTCTAATTTTGATGTTCTTTGCACTGTAAAAGACTTATGGCAAAGAAAATGCAAATTCAATCTGGAGATTATATGAAAGGTGCATATAACTTTTGTATTTAGCTCCCCCAGAAATTCATCAGTCTCAAGATTGGTGTTACTCACCATCATACTCCTTCAGAGAGGCTCATATAAGAGGTGAGATAAACACAAACAAGGGTCTATGTATTATATTTAATTTTAACATATTAATTTAGGTTCTTAGCTATGACCTTGAATTTGCTTGTATTTTAATACAATTCACCAGTGAGAAGCTGAGCTTCTAGAGCATCAGATTTGTCATGAGATGTCAGATGTCTGCATCAAGGAGGATGACAAGTAACTGAGAAATGACATTGGTGCTATCCTAATTTTAAATCCATCAAAAGAATGAAATTCCTTGCAACCAGGACAGCATCAGGATACTTAAACAGAACTTTTCTTCCTTGCTACTGGACAACTCTGTTCTACTGCTATGGTGAAGGAATTTTCTTAGCATGTTTTCCACCCATTAGAAATCGTTCAGATCCAAGTTGTGTAAGTCAGTTGGATGTTTCAGTCTGGTGGAATAGCATGATGTTGTCAAAATATACAGAAGTCAGTGGGACCTAAATAGATAAATACCTTTGATTAGGTGATAAGGTAAAAGGTGCAACACAGTGCTAACACAGTGATGCTTTCAGAAGTTGCAGTGGAAGATATAATTTTAAAATAATACAGCTTACTTAGGGACGTGTTCATATAAAAATGCAGGAAGGCAAGAGCAGAGTCTATTTCTGTTTGGTTCACAGTGTAGATACCACAGTAATAACATCTCATAAATGCCCAAGACAGATGGTTTGTATGTTCTTTGCATAATAAGATAACCAGAAACTTATCTCTTGAATGGAGTGAATCCAGTACAATGTGATCCACCTTAATCTTTGGCTTCAGGTTCACAGGAACCCTTCGCTCTGAACAGTCGCAGAGCTTGTGATTTATTGCTGCTGTCACAATGATGTGTGCAGATCACCAGACTGAGTGTGTTTGCAGTGACTACTTGCAAGTGTTGGTATTTTTGCTTTGTTCCTACAAACACTATGTCTTCTGTCTTCTACCAAGATCTGTGTGTTTTCTTTTAGTGTCAGTGTGCTCCAGTATACATTCAAACTGTCAGTACTGCAGAGCAGTATCTCCAGCCACTGCCAGGTCACTCATAGTAAGAGATCATCACGACTTTTGGCTACATGGGCAGTGTTATAGTTTGAGAGACGAAGCTTGTTTTAATTAATTCCATGTAAATATTCACTGCTATTTATTTGTTCTGGTGTCTGATTATTCCATTTATTTGTCACTAATGTCCATGGAAAGATTTGGAGGACGAATATCACACTAGATTTGTGTGAAATCAGCTCATTTTCTTCAGAGAAATTCTCTGAGCTTCTGCAGCGTTTGTATCCTATGCTTGGGAGTGAGACCAATGAATAGGTGCTCCAGATGCTTGGGCAGTTGGCTTGAAGATCAGTGCAGTGGGTTTGAGAACGTCCTTGATCATTATTCATTAAGCAATGGTCTTTTTAATGTGTTCTGGTTTTCAAATCTCAGTAGTGGTGCAGATGGTTCTGAGGAAGAGTTTGCACTACTGCAATAAAATGAACAGATTTGCAGAGATGTTTAGTGTGCCAGGAGAGATCTCTATTAATGGCTCTCATAGTTAATCTTCAACATTTATCCAGTGTACTTTATTAAGAAATTTTCTCAGAAATAAAAAGTAGTGTTCTTTAACTAAAACCAAAATAATAAACACCAAGCTTTATTTTCATTTTCGTTGAATTCTCTCTTGCTGTTCCAAAGCCTGGAGAGCCAGTGAATGGCTCCCAAGAAACCACAGTGCTGAGTAAGGACCAGCTCCATAACTGCTTGGGTGCTTTTCCCATGCAGATGGTGGGTAAATTGATTGGTTGGCAAGAGAGCAAGTGAGCTCTCAAACCTGCTAGTGTGAAATGAGGAAAAAAAAAAGCAGTAGGTTATACTGAGCAGGGTAATTGCCCTGTGACTGTTAACATGGTGTGGCACTGCAGCTCACAGCACGGCACATCTCAGGACAGGCACTTCCCAGGTCACCTTCAGGAAACACTCATAGAAACGGTGTTTCTGTGCATGGACGAGACTCCACTACCAGAGCCTCACCTGCTATAAAATGGTGCCTTCACTGTGGCCTTGTGACTCTCTGGCAGCTGATGCACCTGCCCCTAACGTGGGCTTGCTTTTGCTTTCAAAGCTCCAAGCAAATAATAGGAGGCAAACAAAGAGAAAGGACAATGAGTATATTAAAATATAACTTTATCTTATATCTTTTGCTGATTTATTTTTGGAGCATGACAGGAAGTAGAAATATCTCACTATTAGAGAGTACTAATGCAAAGACTAATTTTCAACTGGACAAATGAGATCTTGTACAACAGTATTGTACGTGCTCCTGTTATTTTAATGTCTAAGACAAGCAAGAGAAATATTACATAAACCATAAGAATGTTATATAAACTGCCATAACAGCAAAAGGTGATTTAAGTCTATTTTACCAGACAAAATCCTTAGCAGTGCCTTCTTTATGTTATTATTTTGCTTAAACCAAGGGACTGACCCACAGCACATCCCACAGCTCAGACCCCAAACTGTGCTCTCTGTTAATGGAAGAATGGCAAGTTGCTTAATCCTCCCCATTTTCTCTTTTGCTATTCATGCTTTCTCCAGCATGGAAAGCCTTATGCAATTTGATAGTGTCACATCAGGAATGCCATAAAGGCAGTTTTATTTTTATACTGGGGCAATTAAAAAAAAATTTGGTCTACTCACAGCAAATTTGGAGCCAGATCATCTATGCCAAAAGTAGCAATGACTGCAGTGTATAAAAGAAGCTAGAATTGATTGTGTCTTCTCAGAAGCAGAGGACAGAAAATTGCTTATTTGATATAAAAATCTGGTTTGTAGCAAGATTGTTGATCTGCATGTGAATTTTTATTGTTTATAAATAACTGACTAGAATGTAAAAAAGTCTTGACACTAGTTAGTAAAAGAAGATAGATGAATATAAATACTTTGTGTAGTCAATGGAGTAAAAAAATACATGCCTGGTATTCAAAACCACCTCTATCTAGAATGAATAGATCTGTTCTTTATTTTATATTAGATGGTCTCAAAAGAAGTGAAAAAGTGTTTTATATGCTTAATTTTCATATACCTGAAATAATGATTTATTTGAAATTTTTATCACATTGAAAATATTGGTCCAAATTAATATAAAATATTTTAAATAAAAGTTGAGCAAGGATTTGGGATACCCAGTCAGACATATATTGTCTGAAGTCAGGCTTTCAGAAATGGAAACATCTTTAACATTTTGGCTCAAGGTTCCTTTCAGCTGATTTTTATATCTCTCATATATTTTTTTTTAATAAGTAACCCACTCTTCACACACACACACACACACACACACACACACACACACACACACACACACACACACACACACACTCTTCCTGGGAGGGCTCCATGTCACTGGACTGTTACAAGTCAGACCTCTGCTGTTTCCTCAAAATTAAAAATTCAGACCCTGTAGATTTTTAACAGCGTGTAGAGCTTTTATTCCTGATTTCATAGTATTCATACTGGATTTTTGGAAGTGCTGTAGATGCAGACTGTAACCCAGTACCATATTTTGGGTCTAACCAAAGGTCTGCAGTGGGGTGGGATACCATGGCACCATGAGCTAATTACTGCTGACAGCCAAAGGAACCAGCCCTTCAGCCTGCTGAGCTCCAGCTGATTCCTTCTCCAGTTTAGTCCCAGATACTCATAAAAAGAGTTTCCTGCAGCACCACAGCTTTTGCTATTAGGTTTAGCTGTAATTTTTAGTTAGCTTTTCATTTCTCAGTTCCTGTTAGGTTTCATGTGTGTATCTTAGGTTTTATGGTCTAACAGAATGTTAGAAGAGAGAGGTATTTAATAACAATATAATCATTCGGGAAACAGGTCTGCAATCTGCAACAAAATTTCATGTAGGTTTTCCTGCACTGGAATTACAGGAACATATGGGATATATTAATATTGATAAATGTTGAGCACTTAGAGGCTTACAACCATAAATTCAAATTTGATTCTTTTGTCTATGCTGTAAAAGTCTTGTTTACCTCTATCTTATAATTTTACTCTTTGTTTTCATTTTACCTTTTATTTGGACAGGGCAATGAAATGAGTAGGTTGTAGCCCTTCTATTTAGTTCCACTTCTCTGTGGCCCAGACAAGAGTAATACTTGAACAGTACTAACATTTCTGGGTTGAGTTGTTTTATTAAAGTTTTGCCAAAAAAAAAAAATCTGATTAAAATCAGACTTAATGTGATTTAAAAAAATTTGAATAATCAGCATAAACAATATTCCTGTAATGAGCTCCACTGACATTTTTTGTGTTCTTTTCATAGTAGATTACTGTATACTTGCCTCTAATTATAGTAAATCCTATTACATTAATTTTCATTGTACTGGTAATCGGATTAAAATAGTAAAGCATTAAGAGTCATACACGTTGTAACGAGAACAGCTTTATATATTCTAATGAGAACAACTTTCTTCCTGAACATGAAAAATGGTTTTCATATTTGTAATAAGTGTGCAAATACACAACTGGAGATATAAACCAGTCTTGAACTAAGATTCTAACCAACTTCAATACATCCATGAAACATCCAGCCAGCCTTCAGATTTATGAATGTGGAAACATTCCTATCAGCATTTAATGAAAGATATTAATGATGCTAAATAATGCTCTGACTTTATAAATTTCATATTCATAATGTACAATAAATAAATTATAATTAGAAAGCTATATTCATGATATAAAACTAGATGATAAAATTAGGCATGTGTATAATTTTTGGCAGGAGAAGCTCCTTAAATTTTAGTAATGCTCTTTGTCGGTTTGATCTACTTATCCTGATGTGTGGAGCTACCATGCACAGGAGTCACTATTGAAGTCAAACAAATGTGAAGGCCATGTAAGAAAGTAAACTTTCTAGACAACTGAGTACAGTTGTATCAATTGGTCTTCATTCCAAATTTTTCACAGTGGCTCTATAACACATCTACCACAACAGTTCAAGATTTTTGTTTTTCAGCATTCCATACCCTTCCTCCAGGGAACCACCTTTTCCCCTGCTTTTCACAATCTTCCATTTTCTTTCAGCTGTTGTGTGCTTGGAGGCTTCCCCATCAGGCACAGCATCTAAAAATGAAAGCTATTAACAACTCTACATCCCCAAATTGCAGCAAGGTCTGATCACACCTCATCAGAGTTACACATTCTCAGTTCTAACAGCACACAGTGAGCAGGACTAAGATCTGTGTGTGCTAAGACTGTGATTTGTTGCAGATGGCCATGCATTTCTTAGAATCTTTTCTGGGAAGTGATGTTACTTACGCTTCTCTTTCTTCTGCATCTCACATTGAATTCAATGCTTGGTGATTTCTTCCCTCCAGTAGTTTTCTACATGAATAAGCCATATCAGAGAGCACTAATGGAATTCATGCATATGCTTATTTTTTCTACATTAAGCTTATTTTATCTTGTGAGAGGGTCATGCTTGCCAGGCATAATGTGATATTTGGATAATTTTGACTTAGGGTGGTTTTCCTTTTTTTTCCCCCCTTTTTTTAAGGAGTAAAATCTTAGCATTACAAGTTTGCAAAAAATGGGTAAACATCAAAGCACTGGACAGTGGCTGTAAAAGTTTACTTTGTCTTAGCCTGAATTCTACACTTCAATAGTATTCTTATTTTTACAGTAACCTAAATTTTGGTTGTAAGAGTATAAAGCTGCTCCACATCAGACCTGGTAGAACTACTTGTACAGAAAACCATTTCCAAGTAGCCCTGACTGTGGTCAAGCAGGGATAACTGCTTGCAAGTTTCTTGCAAACAGCTTAATCTAGAAAACCATTCTTTCTTGGTAATCCATAGCAAAATGCAAGTTATTTATTCTGTGAATAAATCTCTTAAGATATTCTTTGTCTTCTCAGAAAACAAGGTGAACACTCTTTCCTTCCAAAAGCAAAATTATTTACCTCTTTTTATTTTGGCAGCCAAATAAATGGCCAGGATTAATTGTTTCAGAAAATGCAAGGTAGTTCTAAATGACTGTGTCACTTCATTATCCACTTAGACCCATAGTTCTTTGCCACCACTCAAGCCAACCTGTCATGGAGACACTTCAAAGAAATATGAAAACTTCCCCTTCTGTGGATGGTCATTTATTCAGTACAGTGTGACAGGAACATTCCTTCAAGTGTTTTTGTTTATTTTTTATGATATTCTGTAATTTTCAGTTAAAAAGGAGTTCATGAGAAAAGCAGTAATAGGCCAGAAAAAACCTTTGCATTGTATAAATACATTAATGTGAGTACAGAGAAGCCCTAGTAGATCAGAAGTCACAGAATTATGTCTTTTAAATGCAAATAGGAAACACACAAACATACACATATTTTGCTTACTTTTGAGGAGGGGAGAAAATAGCCCCCAGAGTCATTGCATCTGACAGACTTGTGGATTCTAAGGAACTCTTTTGCCTTTGACAGATATGATACCTCTCTTTTTATCCTGGAAAGAAAATGGGAGATGTATGAAGCATACAAATGACAGATTAAAATGGAAAGAAAGCCTGTTACAGAGCTTTAATATATATTTTTATTAATATTATTACTATAATTGAGTAACTGTGCCAATTCACATTACTAACAACTACTAACAACTACTGCAGAAAAAAAACCCCAAATCTCCTTAGTAAACTCCTGTTTAAATTAGAGATGGAAATCAGTTATCTACTGTCATGTTAATGTCACTACTGTATTGTATCAGTCTCTGGAACACTGCCACCCTACCAACTGAACTTGTAATAAAAAATTCTCAGATCACATTAAATACCACAGAAACATAGAATATGACACATGTATCAAAAGTTTTTTCTCAGTCATTGGAGTTCAAGTCAGCAAGGGGAACAGGGTTATGGTAGGAATAAACAAAATGTTAATTCTTCAGCATACACAGTAGCACAGTACTGAGAACTCCATGGAAGGTTATGAAAAATATGTTATATGCAGAGTAAAGCTAAAATTAAGACTATCCTAAAAAGCAAATAAAAGATGCTATTTAATAAGCCAGAAAATGGTAACAAGTTTATTTAATGTTTGATTTACTTCTAATAAATTTTGAAAACCTAAAAATCAATACAATTGAATGCTTGAACTATGTCATTAAGATCTAATCTGCCCTCAGAAGTTGCTGATGTGATCATTACACTACTAATAAGGATAGCAGTTATTCTGGTAAGATTATTTCTCTTCTTTTTGCCAAACAGTGTTATCTTATACAGGTTTGTTGAACAAAATGAGCTACATCAGCAAATAAAGAGCATTTCTGCTTGTTCACCAGCACAGCTAAGCCACTTAGGAGTGTAGTTTCTTTCTCCTCACCTTATTGCAGAAAAACTACATTATTTAAAGTAATATAAGCATAGCTAAAACTTTTAAAAGTGTGCTTCTGTAGTGTCTCCAAAGAGACTTTTGAGTCAGACTCAAATTTCCCTTCCTCCTGTAAACACAGTTAAGACTGAAGTGACACAGGTGAGAGTTTGAAAAGGATGTCACCAAGTGACAATTGGCACTACGGGTTTTTGTGATGGATAATGATAAGGGTAAGCAAGATAAGGTTCTGAAATCCCTGTTCCAGTGGCAGCAGGGGTAGATAATGCTGCAAAATCTTGCTTTGCACTCCCTGGAATGTATATATATTCTACCAACTTAAGATGATAAAAATGAGAGGCACAACTTAGGATGAAAATAACTTTACATCACAATGACACCACTCCCTTATTCTCAGCGGCTGATGGCAGTTCCCAATGTACAACTGCCTCAGTGGCATCCTAAGTCACATTCAGTCAGGCTCCTGTTGTGACAGCAGCCTAAAAACACCATGGCATGGGCCAAGAGTCCATCACACACATTGGTATTAACTCCACCTTGTAGGGGTCCACCCATCTCTCTTCTAGATACACCACTGTCTACTGTAAACACACACTCATGAGTGGAGTTTGTGCCAAGCACACATCCATTCCAGGGCAGCAGTCACAGCTAACACTGTAACCTGTAGCTGTCTGAAGAAGAGTCTGTTCCTGTGAGCCAAGAAGTGCATTGAAGGTCATTCTGGGGACAGGCTTCAGAAGAGGTTGGGGCACTGCACTCTGTAAGAAATAGATTATACAGTTCTGATGTGAAGTCTGCAGTTAAGTTACCTAAGCAAATAAAATTAAGAAATTAGCATGGTTCTGCTTGGTTTTATACTGAAAAAACCCACCATGGGACATCACTCCATATTAATCTGGAGTAACCTGACAGAAATTAAATAGTTTTTAAAACACATGCTAGGCTCAAAAAAATGTCAGCAGCTTTCAGCTTTCTGCAGCGAAGGAGAGTGTATCCTGTTAGACAGAGTGGGTTTGCACTGAGAACAGTAAATACCATCAGACTGCCTCTCTTGCAGGGATATCTACTGTGCAAATTTTGGTCTTACTTGGCAAATGGGTCCATGCAGGTCTCAGAGCTAACTCTGGAACATCTGGATGCTTATCCTAATCTGGAACTTGCTGATTGACTCCTGATAAAAATACGCTGTTCACCTGAAAGGCAAGAAAGACAGGATCTTTTTACTCTTTCAGCATATATATATAAACCACTGGTGCTTAAAGCAAGATGTTCTGAAGGCCAACATATAATGGAGCCATTGGTGGTACAGCTAAGAAGGAACAGGTACAAGAGAAACATAAATAATGCAAATTAAAATTAGAGAATATAACGCTTTCATTAATATCTGATTTTTGTCTCTGTGATACACATCAAGAAGTACAGAAGATGATACATAAAAGGTACAAAACACGTTATTTTTTTAGTACTGGAATGATAGAGTATCATTGAAAACTGTAGAGCTAAATTTAGAATAACTGTAATTATTTAGCAAATTTAAATAGATTTAGGATTTCCTATCCCGGATGGATAACTATATTGTGAGAGCTGGAGATGTACAGGCTCACACTGGACATCAAGCTGCAATTTGAATTTTTTAAATAATTTGTGACACAGAATTTCAGGCCATTCGTGTACATCAGATTTCTTGGCTGAAAATGCAAAGCCTCAAACTCATTAACTATGGTAATACAATAATTGCGTTTCTAATTGTGCTTGTCATTACTGTATTTATCTTCTCTGCTTCCTGTGTAATGAACAGGCCTAACTAGAATGTAGCCTACTACAGTCTTGAGGTACATGTTACACACACACAAAGAAAAATAATCACCAAAATATTAATCTCTGAGCCATAAAGTGACAATACTGTGGGCATTATTTCTTCCTAGTTGACAGTGCCACCTTATGATCTCAACTCTGGGTAAGGATTACAATTCATACTATCATGTTATAGAAACTTAATGAAAAGTTGTTAGTTCAGCATGGATTTGTTCATATCTGCACTCTGCAGAATATCTGTGTGCTGAAACAGGGTGTCTGTAGCCAAGGTATTTCCCATCACTATTGATCAGTATGTCAGCTGAGAGCTGCACTTCACTGCAGGGATGTTTGTGCTGAGGGTCTCTGGTCATACTGTGTTAGAACTTACTCCAAAAGCATTCTCAAACACCGTGGTCTTCTGCTGCTGTCAGTGCTGAGCTTGAGGAGGAAGGCACAGGACAGATTAAAGCCTAATGACAACTGTGTCACACCTGAGGCCATGACACAGTTACGTGTTTAGCTATTTGTGCTTAAGTACCCAGAGGGTGGGCACCCTTCCACAAACACCTAATACTTTTAGTTTGACTTAATCACCGCCTCATTCTCGAACAGGCTCCAGTTGCTTTCCTCACATGGAAATAAAAAAAAAAAGGGGGTTGTCTTCTTGTTCCCAGTGGCCTCACCAGGCTCTTCAGAGGCGGTTCCCCGTGTTGGTCCTCGGGGCGGGGCAAGGGGTCCAGCCCTTCGTGAGGGACGCTTGGTGGGATGCCCTGCCCCGGCGGGATGCCCTGTCCCGGTGGGATGCTGTATCCCGGTGGGATGCAATATCCCGGCGAGATGCCCTGTCCGGGCGCGATGCCGTTTCCCAGTGAGATGCAATGGCCCAGCGGGATGCCCTCTTCCGGCGGGATGCAGTGGCTCGGAGCGATGTCCTGGCTGGATGCTGTGTCCCGGCGAAATACCCTGTCCCGGAGGGATGTCCTGTCCCACCGGCCTCCACACCTCACCTTCGCCTCACCGCTGCTCTCGCCCTCATCCTCAACCAACCCTCACCTCATCTCACCTCACCTCACCCTCCTGTTCACCTTCCCCCTTCTGGGGCCGCCCCGGCGGGCGGTGAGGCGTTTGCCCCCGAGCTCGGTTAACTGCACCCCCCCAGCCCACAGCGTTAGCCGGGAGGGCGATTAAAACAACATGGGGCTGCTGCGGGCGCTAATGGGATTAGCGGCGGGGCGAGGCGGGCGCGGCGCGGGCAGCGCGCGGCCATGGCGCGCCGCTGATGGCGGGAGCGCAGCGCGGCGACTGCGCCTCATGTGCGGGGGCGGGATACCCCCCGCAGCCGCGCAGGGCAGCGCGCCCCGGCCGCGGGCAGGCATGCTGGGCAAGGCCCGCTGGCCCCGGCCGCGAGGGCAGGAGGCGGCGGCCCGGAGATAGCCCAGGTGAGGAGGAGAAGGCGAACCGGAGGGCCTGGGCGGCAGCGGGGAAAGGGCGGCGCGGCCGCGGGTCGCGGCGAGGAGTGGGGGGCTGCGGGGAAGGGAGTACGGCAGCGGGAGGAGCAGAGAGCGGCGCGGGCCCGGGGGAGGGCAGAGCGCGGCGGGAGGCGCAGGAGAGCGTCAGCTGGAGCGGGGAGAGCGGAGCGCGGCGGGAGGCGGAGGAGGAGAGCGTCAGCTGGGGGCAGAGATAGAGGGAGTGCGGCAGGAGGAGGAGGAGGAGAGCGTGAGCCGGGGGGGCAGAGAGAGAGGGAGCGCGGCAGGAGGAGGAGGAGGAGGAGGAGGGGAAGAAGCGCGACGCAGGGACGGCAGATGCCTGGAAATAAAAATTTGATGATTGCATGCAGCGGCTGGAGAGACTCTGTCGGTGGCGGCGGCGGGGACGAGGCAGGGACAGGGTGGGCGACGGCAAAATGAAGTATCAGAAATACCTGACTGTCTTGCAGATGGCCATAGGGGTGACCGCCTCCAACAGGGGCAGTCTGATGCCCTTAAAGAGGAAGCTGTGGTGAGTAGGCACAAACGGGGCCGCGGGCACTGCGGGCCGGGCCGAGCCGGGCCGCGGCGGGACGGGCGGGGGGCGGCCGGGCAGGGGGTTCCGGGGGCGCCGCGCCAGCCCCGGCCTGCGGCTCCGCGCGGGCACCGCCGGGCACGGCGCTGCCGGAGCATCCTCCGCCAGCCGTGCGGGAGCGCCGGGAGGCGCCGGCGGAGCTGTCCGCGCCCGGCCCGCCGCAGGACGCAGCCCGAGCGGGCTCCGCTCCCGCGGGGACGGCACAGTGGCAATGGCAGCTCCGCTTGCGTGACAGCCCGAGCGGCAGCGCATCGTGCCCCGCCGCGGGCTGTGCCGAGCCGGCTGCGAGCCCCGGCCCCCGCGGACAGGTGTGCGGGGAAACGGGGAAACAGAAACTCGGATCCGGTACATCACTGACGGACGGAGCAATGCTGTTCAAATAGCATCGTTTTTCCTCAGACTCTGCTTTTGCGCTGGCTGATTCCCACTCCTTTTGTGCTTGCTGAGTGTGTGCTGAACTGATTTTTCTGGATGAATCAACAACGTGTTATGAAAAATGTATTAAAGTATAGCGGTGTAATGTGGGTGAGTAGGGCACCGACAGGCATATGGCACTGCAATACCCAGGAGCTCATGGGCGTGCAAGAGCCCACTGTCAGCTTGGTGGGAGCAGTGGGATGTGTGTCATCACCAGGACGGATCATGAGGAGAAAATACATGAACTTGTGAAGTCAGATTTCCTGTGTGAGAGATATCAATAGCAAATTTGTAATTTCTTATCTAAAAAAAAAAAAACACCAAACCAAAACCCCAAGAGTTAGCTGGTAACGGTCGTACAGTTTTCTTTCACTGTACTTACATGTTCCTAGTGAAGGAAAGTATCACAGTGTCATTTTATTTAAACACTCATAGTTCACAAATACAAATATTTTCATGTCAGCAGTTGTAGGCCATACATGGATTGTAGAATGTGTTTTTTTACTTTATTTTTCCCCACATTGTCAGCTAGCATAGACAGCATCAAACAATGTATTGCTTGAAGAAACATAATGTGGAACTAGTCAGCTTTCTGTCATTAGTTCCAGATCTTGCTGGTCTTTTTAGATAGAACACATTTTGGCAAATCTGTTCATCCTGACTGTAATGGGCAAAATTGAATGAAGTCTTAGACAAAAATATGTTGTCTGTCATACAGATAAGTTTTATTACATTAATCCAAGATTCTTACAGTGTATTTAGTGGTTTGACACTGATTATGTAAGCTACATAAAGTGTAGCATACCTATTTTATTCTCCCCAAATGCCACTCCTCTCTGTGTGCAGCAGTGCAAGTAGTTGGGTGTTACATCTTTTAAGAAGTTTAATTATTGGTAATGTAATGGTGACAGTTGTCCAGTTTCATATTTCCTGTATCTTGATGGAAATGTTTTATTTGCTGGCATGTGAAAGGGAAGGTATCTATATTTGTGCACTTTCAGAAAGTCTGAAAGGACTCTCTTATTCAACTCCTACTTTGTCTTCAGATGGAGTTAGATCAGCTCTATATTGTCCTGTTTCATGGTGAGATTCTGTGCTTTTTGAGGTATAGCAAAACATTATAGTGGATCCACACTAATACTTATCACAAGGATTGCATTTCATAACATTTCTAACTTGCTCTCATGTTGCTGCAGTGCAATGCTGTATGAAGATTTAGTTGACTAAAAGGAAAACAAGGTCAGCTTTTTTAATTTTAGGAAGATGTGTACATTATTTGAGCATCTGAAAGTGTGTCTCTGTGATATTAATAGGTGAGAGGAGAATGTGTTCACATTTTCTTTGAGAACTTTATTGGCATTAGGCATTATCTGTATGGGTAGAATTTATGCTCAGGGATCAAATACTGTTTTCTGATGCATTTGGAGGAATACTTAAAGAAACTTTGTCATGTTAATTTTTTCTTATTTGTGCATAGCCTGTATCAAGTAATACATTAAAATATTCTGAGTATTAGAGAGGATATATTCCTGTTACTAAAATCAGTGCAATATTAATGTATATTTCCAACACTTAACCTGAAAATGTATTTCAGTACTATATCACTGGAAATTTCAAAAATACCTAAAGAAAACATACAAGTCAAGTTAGTCTATAATTAGAGGATGTTTTTTCCTCTATTTTTGTTTGCTTATTTTTGAAAAAAATATGACTGTGTTTACCAAATTATATTTGTAAGCTCTTTGATGTGTTAATGCATATAACTGGAAGCAAAGACATAATTTAATAAAAAAGGGTTAAAATACTCATCTTTTTGTTGGTGGAGATAATCCACCTGAATCCTCCTGAAAGAAAATGAAAAAGGTAACAGCAATATTTTATTTCTTTATAGAGCATCTGTCACTCCAGTTTTCTCCCTCTCTTCCCCCCTAAAATGTAAGTCCTATTTCTGCATGAAAGCAGAGCTACAAATGACAATACAAAAGATGGACACCGGTGTCTCACCATGGGTTAAGAATAGATACTTGTGAAGTAGCAGAGAATAAACCAGGCAATTGAGCAAACAGAAGGAAGTTATGGCACAGACTGGCAGCTGGAAGTGGGGGAGACAGAAACTTGCTTTGTGTGGAGCTTATCATTTAATTTTATGAAGAGGTTTACTTGGGGCAGTAGAGTTTTGGACTCAGTGAGGAAGGAAGCTGCTGGAGTCCTGAAATGCTGATTCAGACCCTTCCCTGTGTGTGTGCAGTGTTGTAATCTGATATGTAGGGACCTAAATGAGATGAGTAGGATGTTTTTAATCCTCTTGCTGGAGGGACAGTATTTGGATACAAAACCTACCATCATAATGCTGCTAGTACAGGTAGAGTGCAGCAGGAACTAATATCTGCAAAGGTGGTAAAAAACCCCTGACAACTGACCTGGAAGTACCTTAAAATAGTAAATGCTCATAAATATTTACTGTAATCCAAATATGTGCAACCTGAGTTGCTAAATCACGTTATAAAGGGGAGCTACACAGGTAGACCATAATTTCTTGCCACACTAAATATTGTTTCTCTGCTGCAAGGAGGTGTGCAGGTTAATAAACAAACAAATGAAAAGGGAAAACTAACCACAAACCCCCCAACAGAGTAACTTAGCAACTCTAATAGTTCTTCTCACTAATATTCCCTTCTGTGTCTTGCAGCATTTGCCTTTACTTTGAAAGACTTCCTCTGCTTTGGCTCCCACCCCTACTGCTCCCCTTGGTGCAGGGCAGTGCAGAGTCATGAAATAAGGCAAAAAACATGGTCAGTGACAAGTTTTCATTGTGCAGATCACGGAAATGGCTGAAACTATTCCATATTTACATTCTTTTAAGAATAATTGGTAGTTGTCTGAGGCAATGTAGGTTACAGAAAGAATGCAGATGCAGTGCACTACAGAATTTGAATTTTGACAGGATCCAGTTCCTGTTTGGTGCTATTAAAAGAATGTGTGATATGGAAGCCTGGATGTTGGATGGTAGCTGCTTCTTGTAAGATATTGCACAGTAACATTTATTTTCAAGTGTAGGAGTAAATGACTTGAAATCAGAAGTAACCAGCATCTCTGGAATTAGGCACTGATCTGAAAGCTTTGTTGTCTCAGTCTTTGTATTCAGGCTGAGGCTTGGCTGTAGAAGCCCAGGCTTATAATGAAGGATGTCTGTTTTATCATTAAGACCATCCCTAGGGAGAAAAGTGCCATTGTTTGTTTATGTTCCAAGTAGTGTCATATTTAGTAGAATCAAATAATGGAAAATGTCACCTTAATATAGGAGATAGAAAGCATCAAAGATTGATCTTCTTGGTGTCTCTACAAGACTTTGTGGAAAAATACAGAGCCTCAGAATGGACATTTTCCATTCTTGGCTACTGGTTCCAGTGAATATTTGTTTGAAATGGGGATAAAAATTTCAGTTTAGCTCATTGTAAGGATTTATTGGTGCTGTAAATTAATTACTGCTTTTTCTGATGGAGGCAGGATGCTGTGAGTAGGACCAGCATATTTGCAGAGGTGCACAAGGACTCAGCATGGCAGCTGAGTGCTCAGTGTTGCCAGCCATTTTTTCAAATTTGCCTTTTGTTTTCCCCAACAAATATGAATATTGAGTATGTATAATTGTTAGGATTTCCAGGCTGATAAGTGGGAATAAATTTCAGCTCTTCCAGCCCTGTGTTTGAGCCAGAGCCATAATGATCACACTAGGCTGAGCCCAGCCTGTGTCCTCACTTTCTGCAGTTCTGAGGACTCACTTCTAATGAGAGGACATGTAATTATGGGCATTTTATACATCTCTCAACTGAGACCTATGTAACTGCTACATTTAGAAACTTCTAAGTTAGATTTTGATATTACAACTATCTCAGTGCTTTTTTTATAGGACAGGCAGACAACTTGTAGTATATGAAAAGTATAATAATTATATCACCTTTAGAAGTCTTGTGGAGGCCACAGAGTTGTCAAAACCTTGTTCACTCTGCATTAACTCTGGCATTGATACTACACTTGGAAAACAAATACCGAAAATAGGTCATTTCAAGGCTTGTTTTTTATACTTTCTGATGCTGACTTTTATAAAATTGTTCAGAACTCTGAACAAGAAGGGAAATTTTTAAGTTCTTGTAAGGTTTTCACTCTGGTCTGTCTGGGAAATAAGATGACATTAATCACTTCAGACATAATTTAACTACAAAAACATGTTAGACAATATTGAAAGTTGTTGTAAATAGTAACTATGTGCAAGTGGAAGGCAAATATAGTTTTACTAATAAACCTCTGTTACATACCCACCATCTAATTATGTTCTAATGTGTATTAAGTCATTGGCCCTTGATGTGATGCTGCACCTTGCAGTCACTGTTGCACAGTGTTTTGTTAGCCTGGAGTGTTTGTCAGTGGATACAGATACTGAAAGTTTAAGGTTTTTGCTTATTTCACAAACTAGAGAAATAATTTAGAGTCATGGTTATGTAATGTGATATATGATCAGGAACCAGTCAAGGTCAATGAATCTGTTGTAGGAATTGTGGATAGTAAATAAGGGCCTCAGACTCCATGTGGGATATACAAAATGGTTCAATTTTACCTGACTAAAATTTCCAAAAGTTAATGAATTGCGGTGCCGGATTTTGGGATTCCCGTGATGAGCTCCATTAAAAAGGTGTTATATTTCCAGAATACTGAATACATTATTTGAACAGAAACAGCACATTTGAAGCAAGGCAACTGTTTATTCCATTCAAAGATCTTGATGCTATATTCTACGTTCTAAAGCCCTAGGCTGCCTTGAGAACATCATTCCTAGGCTTTAGTTCAAGAAGTAGTTGATGTGCTGCAGATATTTTAGAGGGGCTCTTTTTCTGCTTTAACCTGTGATAATTCCCCCATACTCCTCATGCACATATTACAGTCAGTGACTTAGCAATTCACTTCTGAATTTGCTGATAATATTGTATTAATTTGTATTAAGCAACATAAATAAAAGTTTGAAAGAAGGAGATAATCAGATACAGTAAATTTCAGTGATAATTTTTTAAACCTAAAGTTTAGATGCCAGAACCTTGGAGTATTGCATTATAGTTTCAGTATTCATTTAAAAAAATAAAGTTTGCTTCTCTGATTACAGTGAAGTCTTTGAGAATACAAAACATAATTCAAAAGTGAGAAGGATTTTAAAAAGCGGTTTTTCAGTTTTTTGAATAATTTAATTCCAAGTCAATCTCCAAACACTTTGGACTTTGTCTCATGAATTTGGACTCACTCAAGCTGATGCTTGGGTTTGTCTTGCAAGCCTATAGTGTTACCTTTTGCGGTGTGTTCCGTGTGGGAATCTCTAGGATTGGGTGCAGTTCCTGTTGCAGTGCTGCACAAGTGCTCCTGGCAGTGGATTCCTCAGAGTGTCATCCCTGCACTGGGGGAAGATGATCCGAGGCTGCCTCAGGGCTGCTGGTGCTTTGCTTTGCTGAAACTGCAGGAGCAGCAGAACCACTGGAGCAGCAGCTGGTGCTTCATTTGTTTGTCCCAAAGTTTCCTCATCAATCATGGAGTCAAACCCCCATGATGTGTCAATACAATTATCTTACCTAAGATCTTTCTTTTGGTGTACAAACACTGCAAAGCTTCCTGATTGAACTGATGAGTTTGAATAGTACTTTATTTTCTTGTCAAGATACTACCTAGGAATGAATGATTTTATAAAGGACTGAAGGGAATCTTTCAATTGTGATACTACTTCTCACAAAATTATATTCTGAAAGTTACATGCAACTTTAAGACCATTTTTCTATATCTCAAAACTATCAAGTAGCAGCCATGATTTAGTCTCCAGCAGAATGGATTGATGGCTGGATTCCAGAGGCAGCAAGTTCATTTCTTCAAGTGGCTTTAGAGAGTGAAGCTTGTAAGTAGAAGGGCCCTCAAAATGTACCATTAGTGTAGTTCTTTGTTAAAACTGTATTACTCTGATTTGCCTGTTAATTCTGACTTGTTTGGGTTTTTTTTTTCTTTTCACGAGGTCTTTTAAGTATCAGAAAACATTAAAAGACCTGCAACTTAAAGAAATGTACATTTGTAGGTAAGGGCCTAGAATAAGTGGTTTGAAATGCAGTTCAAAATAAGGAAAAGCCAAGTGCAGCTTAGAGCTGTTAAACTCTTCCACTAAGGAAGAATAATGTACCAAACATTTAATTCATCAGAAGTGCATGTGAAGATTAATTAACCCAAATTGTAAGTAATGGAATAGGCAGCCCTCAAAGATCTTCCACAGAGAAATGAATACAGCCCTCTCAGTGCATGGGAACAATGGATGTCTCTGAGGGCTCCCCATCTGTGTGTGACACGGGCACAGGGCACAGAGTACATATGCACAGTGAGGTACATGTGCAGGAACTTCATCAGGGATGTTTGGACAGCCCTGACACAGAAGATACTCTGTCACTGTCTGGGGAACAACACAGACTGAGTAGTTGTGTTTCTTTGGACATTTGTCTGGTAATACTTTAACAATGAAACTGTGGCATTTTGGATGTTTCTGATGTGTGAGCAAATGTGTTACTGAAGTAGCCAGGGCAAGGTTCTCATTTAATTCATATACAATTATCAAAAAAAATCTGGTGCAGTTTCAGTGGGAGGCTTATAATGTAATTAAAATTTCCGAGTATTACAGTTATGTTTTCAGGTAGAAATTTTTATTTATCCCTACAGTTTAAAGTTGGCAGTGAAATAACCCAAGGGGTAAAACCATCTAAACCAAATGACTGTGTTACCACGAGAACTTACAGCAAGCACTTTGTGTGTATTTCAGTGTGCACGTGTAAAAACCCCCCAAACCCAGGCATCTGAAAACAAAATAGTGATGTGGTAGTCACAGTAGTTCAACAAAATAATGAAGGGCTTTATCTTTATAAATTGAATAAGGGTCTTGAAAAATTTGTTTTAATTTTCAGCTTTGGATATTGCAGCTTCTCCCTAACCACCCATGGACCTGCTGTCCTGACCATGGGACTGAGTAGACCCAGGAGTCCCACTGATCAAACAAGTGCATTCAGCACGTGGTTATTGTGCCTTGTGCTTGGACTTCTGTATTTCAAGTGTTAATGCAGCCACTATGCAATGTCCTACTTCAGTGATACATAAGACATCTCCACCTTGCTTTCTTTTTTTGCACAAAGATGCACATTAAAGCCGTTAATTCTAAGTGAAAGAACCTGAAACGTGTCCTTAAGTATTTCTCTATGGGGAGAAATCAGAAACACCAAACTGCTTTCTGAAGACTTGTGAAATGCAAAAAAGATTAGTATTATTAGCACTGTTAGTATTATTAGTATTATTTCTAATTTAAGCTATTTTTGAAGGCTGCAGTTGGAAAATTGTATGAAACAAGTGTAAATCTGGACATTAAGAGTTTTATGTTTGCAGGTAATTCTTAGTGAGTGTAGTTGCTGGAATACAGTTTTCATCTTTCCAATGTGGTGTCTGCCTGACTAGAGACTGTTTTGTGTTTCAGATGTTCACCTCATAAACCCTAATACACTTGGTTAGTTGTTAACCTCACTTAATTCTGCTCATTAGCAACTTCCAACAAGCTCCTTGAAGTATGCATTGCTTGCTCCAAACACTTTAGTTATGGACTCCCCTGTGTGTAGATTACAATGTGATGAAAGGCCCGATGAAGTGTCGTTCCTTAATATATTGCCCCTATAATTTTAACAAATGCTATTAATTTCATTATTGTTTGTGGTTTCTATATTGCCCCTATAATTTTAACAAATGCTATTAATTTCATTATTGTTTGTGGTTTCTATATTGCCCCTATAATTTTAACAAATGCTATTAATTTCATTATTGTTTGTGGTTTCTATATTGCCCCTATAATTTTAACAAATGCTATTAATTTCATTATTGTTTGTGGTTTCTCACTCCTAGAATAGCTGAAGTACCATTAGCACTCGAAAAGCTCAAAAGCCAGACCAGGTTCACAGTAATTTAACTGACCATCACAGGAATCGAGTTTCCACTATAGTAGCTGAGAAAAATATTCCTTTTAATTTTTCAGAAGTTAAATATATTATTCTGTATTCTCTCTTTTATTCTGATTCTTCTCACTTCTGTACAAAGAAGATAACTACAGCATGTTTTTGACAATATCTGCAAGGGGTGTGGACTTGATGGGGTCTCGACTTTTGTGTTCTTATTTTGGCACTTAGTGATTGAAAACTGGAGCATGGAATGGCATTCTTTCTGTGTATAACATGTTTTCCTTTGTAAATTTTTTGCTTTAAGCAAATGTGTTCATTTAAAATTAATATTCTTTGGCTGATATATGGCTCTTTTTGTTTCACAGGGTAACTCCATCTTCTGAAAATCCCAATGGTGCTACCTGTAGTGTAAGTCAGGGAAAACCTTCCTTAAGAAGAATAAAAGGGAGAATACACAGAAGCAAAAGTCTCGATAGCATCGACTTCTGTGAATTCACTGTAAGTGCCACATCTTTTACATTTATCCTATATGAAGTTATGAGAGTATTGCCAAGAAAGCAGTTTCCTTCTTGCACTGGGTTTGCCTATTTGTCTGATTAGAAAAGGTATTGTACTTAATAATGTTTTAATTGTGTTTCTACTCTGCCAAGTGCTAAGAGCAGTGATGTTGTTGTGTAATTATTAATGCACATCTATGTTCTTCTTCAGCAACCATGAGCTACACATTTTTAGGTCAGATTTTAATATTGCTGCCTGCATGAGATGAAGACATTAAGTGGAAATGGAGTAAACATGAAAAATGAAATAAGGTTTCAAAATTAATTTCTATGTTTAGATTTTGGGAGTTGTATTTAAGGTAAAACATCTTTTACAAAATCTGCACAATTATTTTAGTTGTGTATGGCTATAAAGAAGTAATAGATAAATAAATAAATATTCTAAAAGATGTGTAGGCTTATAGCACTTGAAAGCTGGTTTCACAGGTGATATGTTACTACAGTAAGGCAGTACTGGTATATACTTCTTTTGGTTAGGGTGTAGATGTGTTTGTGGTGCAGTTTCAGAAACTTCAGTGGTTTCAAGGAATTTGTGTATGTGATGCTTTAGAGATTTTAAAATAAAGAGAAAAATAAAATACATTTTTACCCAACTTTTAATTCAGGAGGACCTGTTTACATCCAAATAATGGAAGAAAACATATTGTAGTAATCAAAGAGTATGGTACATGGTGTTAGATGTCCTAGTATTTATACTGTTTACAAAATACTAGAATCAGTCCTAAACACAGCATGTTTTCAAAAATTGTTCACTGAAAACCCACTAAAAGCTACACCTCCCAAATAACTGAGGGGAATTTGGTCCAAACAAATTACATTCTGATCAATTAAAATAATGTATTTTCAAGTACATAAATAATGTCAAAGAATATGTTAAATTATAAACTAGTTATTAAATATGAGGATGAAAGAGCTAGAAAATATGTGCTGTCCTTAAAATGTAGAAATCAATAGGGATATGGGGATATTGTCTGGCATTACATGATGATAGAAACAATATGACTAAAATGTTCAGATGGAGTTTGGGGAACATCTTCAAGGCAGAACACTGGTTTGAGTGTGTTGTGTCTTTCAGTGGGATGTTTTTTGCAGATGATGCCAGGAGCATAATTGGGATTTTTTTCCTCAGGATGGTTTTGTCTCTAATTACGAAGTCTTGTAGGACTGTCTTTGGGACAAAGAGCTTGTTGTTTGGTGTTCAAGGAAGGAATGAAGTTACTTGCTGGGGTTAGTGGTAGTGTGTGGTGTGCAGATACTCCTGTGCAGTGCCAGGGCTGGGGCAGCATGGGCAGAGCTCAGCTCTGCTGGCACAAACCCTCACTGGCTCCTGGAGGGCTGGTTTGGTGTGTCTGTGCTGGCTGTTGGCACAGCACTGGTGCTGGGATGGTCACTGCTGTACTGACAGTGAGACATTCCCAGAGGGAATAAAACTTCCTTTTATTCCCAGAGGGAATAAAACTGCTACACAGGTCTTCATCTGCATGGTCTTATTAAGGAGTTTTATCTAAATCCATCTCTACTCTTGGGGCCCTCAAAGGAAAAGATGTTATAGCCAACGGTAGAAAGGATTTCTTGCGTGCCACAGAACCTTTGAAAGAGGTTTGAGACAGACAATCATGGGCAGGTCTGTATCTATAGCATACAAATATGTAGAGTATGTAGATGTGTAAATCCATACATTAATAGCTAAGTATTGATAATTAGGATCAGGAAGGGAAGAACACTTTTTATTTGAGGTCTCTTGTTAAGGGATGATACAAGTTTAAATAGCTAAGCACACAAATCAGAGTAATAAATACAGATTTTCTTGCTGCTACATAATTTAGAATCACACTAAAATATTTCTTGATATGGTATAATGGCAGTTTTATTGTTCTAGAATTGTGATTAGAAATAGATCTAAAGAACTAATTGAGGAAATTAGTATGCCTAAATTTTTCAAGAGTGCTCTCAGAACTGAGCGTTTTTCATGTTAATCATCTTTTTCTAGTAAGAAAGTTTAGGCAGTGCCAGACAGAACAAAATTAAAAAATAAAAATTAAAATGGGCTTTTTTAAAACTTTCTCTTTGCAACTTCTTTATGCTGAAGTGTATTCATTTCATGGGCAACAAAGATGAAAAGTTTCATGTTTATATATGTGGATAACTTATATGCTGACAAACTCAAAGTAATTTGAACATCCCAGGGAAATGTTTTCATTCATCATGGAATGAGATTGAGATCCATTAATAATTCTGAATGTTACAGGATTTCACTTTAGAGTGAGTAATGCCTATGTACATCCTAAACTGATCTTTTTGGTAAACCTTTTGTTCCCTATCACTAAGCACATTCTTACTGAGGGCAAATCCTAACAGCAGAAAGACATAAAAAATAACTTATGCTTTCTTTTTTTCAAGTGGGAATAAACTTGTCCTCAGTGGGAAGGTTCTGGATTTCCATTCAATGTGCAAATATCAAAAATCAATACATGAAAATGCTGTATTTACTAGTTTGCTGTAACTTCATTTGAGGCAGGGGACAAATTGTGGGAGCCTCATTAAACTGGGAGCCTTATTAAAAATTAGGGTTATTTTTTGCAAGGGAGGGAATAACTAGTGAAAAGAGCCTTTTGCATGTGTAAAATCTCAGCAGAGGCCAGGAAGGGCCTGCCATGGTGCCATCAGAGGGTTGTCTGAGGCAAGATGATGCTGCCAAGTTTCTTCTTCACCACAATAACTGACATGAAGTTTGGGATATTAATGGCTTTTCATTATACCTGTGGCTCTTAATATGGGTGATACACCTAAGAATGCCAGAGAGGTCGTTGCCTATAAAACCTCATTATTGGATGTCCTGCTGCTGCAGTGACTATTATTAGGACTATTAATGGATGTCAATCTCATTACATGATGAATGGAACCAACAGTTCACTGGATGCTCAAATCACTTTAGCTTTGTCAGCATATATGTTATTCATGTATTTAAACATGAAACTTCATATTTGTTGTGCAATCCTCAGGTATTTGGATGCCCCTGCCCTGAAAGTGCTCAAGACCAGGTTGGATGGGGCCCTGGGCAGCCTGATCTAGTGGGTGACACCCCTGCCCGTGGTGAGGCTTTGGAACTGGATGGCCTTAAGGGCCCTTCCAAACCATTCCATGATTTATGTGAGACTGTCAAAGCTGACAACTCCGAGTTGGTGTATTTTATGTCTGTGTTAACGTCCCAGAGCTGGCTCACATGTATTAAGCTCACAACATCCTTTTAGGAGGTATAAGTTCTTCCTGATTACAAGTGGTAGGAGTCTGCAGGACTGCTGACAAAATCTGAGTGTTATTTCTTAGTGATTCCTCTGCTGCCTTAAGTGGATGATACTGAGGTTTGCAATAGTGGTGCCTCTTGTTACCATTTTGCTAAGGCAGCAAGTGAGAAGATCAAGTGAACTTACATTAAGCCACAGAGTGATAGCACAGCAACTCCCTTAAAATGTGCCCATTTAAAACTTTTTGCCCTCCTTTTCTTCTCTTTATCCCCTCCATGTATTAGTAGTACCACAGTCAGGTTAGGACCTGTTTGCAAAACAAGTAAAATCTGGTTTATTTTTTATGTTCTTCTTTAAGGAATATCATCATGCTGTGCTATCCCAGATATTAGCCATTGAAAACCTCAGCTGTAGTGGTATATATATATATATATATATATATATATTTAAAAACCAACCTGTATTTTCTGTTGAATATTGGTAAATGGCTATTTGCAACCCAGAAACATTGCAGAACCACTAGTCTACATTGCAGAAAAAGGGAGAAAACCTAAATAGGATTATCATGTCTTGGAGAAAGATGTGAAATAGATACTACTACCTTGTAGACTGAGCTTGTTGTACTAGTCTTCCATTACATTCATAGTTTAATCTTTGTTACACTGAAACAAACCTTGGCTTTGCATGAGCTGCCCCGTACTGCAGTAGCACTTCTGAGTCCAATTCATGGACAGGGATTTTGTTGTACCAGGCATTGTGCAAACACAGAGTGTTTACTCTCAAGGACCTTACAATCTATGTCTAATAATAGGTAAGATGTGACTAACCTTTGATTCTTTACCTGCATATGGCTCTCAAGCTGTTCGAGTGCTGCACTGATGCTGGGGCTTCTGAAGGTCACGTTGGCATGCAGGTGCATTTTGGGACTGTCCTGCATGATGGAACACCAGGGAGTCATCATCCTCATTTGTGTGTGAACTGCCTGGGCAGTCTGTGTGACATCTCACAGGTGTATGAATGGATCTCGTGGTTACTCACCATATGATAGGGTTTGTATGTGTCTGGCAGCATTGCAAACCCTGTCCACCCCTCCAATGTGTAGCTGCAGAGAAACTGTTTCCTTCTTTTCCTGTGAGACAGTGCAGATGTTTTGTGGGAATGACAGAAAGGCAGACTTTGAAAAATTTTACATGGAGCTCATATTATGAATTTTAGTGGATGTTGTATGTTTAAGATACCTTCTTTTTCATTTTTAGTTTTGTGACTCTTTGATCTGACTTGAGAAATTAGTAAAATCAGCACATTGAAAAGTGTGTGTTTAAAGGAATATGGATTTAAGACTTTCCTGCTAAAATCAGCCCTTGTGGACAAAGGAACTCTCCTTGGAAATCAGAGCACTGCAGTTATTTCCAATATGAACAAGTGGAGTGCTGGAGGCAGCTGGTGCCAGCCTGCTCTCACTAAGCATGCACACAGCACAGGTTCAAGTGAACCTGCAGCCATAGCAAAGCACAGAATCTCAGTGTACTTCCACTTGCACCAGGGTGAAATTGCAAGGAATAATTTTGCAAAATGTTATAGAAGTGTTGAGTCTTTTTTTTTTACTTTTCTTTTCCATTTCTTTCTAGTCTTACCTTTTCCAGGTGCATTGTTTTGTCTCTTTGGGCCAGTGAAGTGAATTTGAGTATAATCACTGTGCACTGAGGCTTTAGAGGACTGTGATGTGAGCTTGCAAAGTACACAAGTACCACAGTAGGGTATTACCCAAAAGAAGAGAAAAGAGAGACGACAAAGTACAAAGGGCAGCCTGAATAAAGCACTGTGGAATGCATGACAAGACGAGAGAGGCAACAAAGGAAGAGATAATCACGCAGTGTGATTGTCTTCCTTAGAAAGGGAACGCACACGTTCGCCTAGAACATTAATTTTTTGTTCACTGTAGTAAGTATTGTGGCATTGAATGTGCATAATGTCTTTATGATTTCTTGCAGATGAGAGGTAGAAACTGGGTGTTTATGTGTGTGCTCGCCTGCTCTCATTAGCAGGCTGGCCTGATTGCCCTGGCGTGCTCTCTGGAGGGTGTGTGTGCCCAGCGTGCTCTGTGTGTAAGGGGTCTGTCTGTGTGCAAGGGCTCGGGGAGCAGCTGCCACTGAGTGGCTGCATCACTTTGCTGCTGCTGTTGTTAGGAGCAGTTTCACACGCTTTACGATTTCTTTTAAAATTTCAAGGATGTTTCGATGCTTTGGTGATTAATGGATGTTTGGGATGACATCCTTACTTCACTTCCCCAGCCTCTTTGGTGGAGTTTCACATCATACAGCACGCTGGAGAATCGGTTTGTTGTCCATGTCCATACCAGTGTGTTGGGTAACTGTTGCTGTGAGTAGCCCCCACTCCCCAGTGAACAAATATTAGTGATCTCAACAGAATAGTGCATTCTACTGCTTAACTAGTTCATAGGGCATATTGCTGAGCCAGGCAGCCTAGGCTGTGCTGAAGAGCATGGATTTATTGCAGCTCCTATTTAATTTAGTTCCTATTTAATTTCATCTAACCCAAACCCATCTGCCCTTTGAATCACCTTAAAAATGGCTTTTGAGGTGGTAGATATTATTTTATTTTGTAATAAAATTGTTCTGGTTTTATACTGTCATTTGTCTTGAGTTTTCCCTCTGATATTTTAATTTAATATGTGTCTGTAAAACTAGTGTAATGATAAATGAATAATGGCATAAATGATATGTATCAGACTCAGTTTGATGGAGACATAAGATGGCTGATGTTCTTTAAAAAGTCCTGAGGTATTTTGATCATCTCTGTAGATGTGGAAGGAAGAATTCTTTAGCACAGCTGGAGTCTTGTGGATGCCCTTAATTTGTTACTGTTCAGAGAAGTGTGGTTGTTATGCAGCTGTTTCTGAGAATTAAATCCTCTCTAGTAGGTTAGACTTGCTTCATAATATTGTTGTACTGGAACTCATTTATTATACTAATTTCATCTAGTGATCATTATCTGAACACAGCACTGGCCTTATAGAGTAGGACCAGTTTTGTCCAGTTTATTTAACGTAAGATAGTTTAAATAATGAAAAAAAAAAGAATATTTAAGCAGTTAACACATTTTACAGTAATGAATTGGATGTACTTTACATCTTTCTTTTGTATTTTTATTCGTTGAGTATGTACAAAAAAGAAAAATACATATTGCTGGTTTTAATATATATAGTTAATAGTTTTAAATAAAGAGAAAAAAAGAGTTTAATTGGAACAACTTTGGAAATATAATACTGATGGAAAGAGAAAAATACTGCAGGCCTTTGATCCAAGATTACAACTCCTCTGGGAAAGAGGAGTATATTTTCAGCATTGTTTATTCTGTCATCTTCCTTTTTATTTAAAAACAAATCCAAAGTTTTATGTAAGAGCTATTCTAAATGTCAAGGCAAATTATTAAGTCTCAAGCATAATACTGGGTGAAGTTTATGCAGCCTTAAGATTAACCCAAGGATGATAACCATAAATGAACAAGTAATTTAATTTGCTAAATTCTGAATTTTGATTGACCTTGATTTGTGTTTCTGAATTGATTCAGACCGATTGATTTACATTTCTCAACAAATTCAGTACTCCAGTTTAAGTCTACAAAGGATGTTAATGCCCTAATAGACATTATACTGGGGACTGTGTTTACATTTAATTTTAATTAGAAACACATTTTTGAGTCAGTGCATGTTTTAGGTTATTTTTATTTCTTCTCAGAATGGTATTATGAACTGGGGCAGATGGAGCTGCACTGAAATACCCTTTGGCATTTGTTAGAGTGATACCTGGTTGATTACTCCACCACCATTATACTTGGCATATGACTGTGACTTGTCAGCTCCATCGTTTCTTAAAATGTCAAATGATATGTAGGCCATTGTGTAGTTTGTCTTTAAATTACATAATATCAGCTCCTCTTTGTGTGGTCCCTGGATGCAAGTGTTGTTTCTTTAGTCTCGGTGTTACAGTGGAGTTTCCTTCAGTGAACTGAGGCCCCAGGCAGGAGGAAGGTCCAATTGTTTGTCCTTCAGAGATCCAGGGAAGCAGAGAGATGACTGCGAATGATCACTGTCTTTGCTTTTGAGATGCCTCTGAGCTCCCTTGAATATCTCAATTCTGAGCTGGACTGTGCATTCACATGATGATCAGTGTTGTATTAAAGTAAATTGATAGGATGACTCAGGGAAAATAATAACAGTCATACAAATAGAAGCTTCTTTAGATCAATGCCAATGTAATTTTTGATTTTTCTGAAAAATCCAGTTTCTTATTGTCAAATAGATACCTTAATGTTTTGTTAGTCATTGCATATTTAAGTAGTAAATAATTGTTTCTTTCCAAAAGAAGTTTATGTGAGTGAATTTAAACTGATTTTGAGTCTAAGTGCATTTATCTTTCCTGCCAAAAATTCTTCACAGATTTATTTCTAGAGCAGAAGTTAGGATTATGTTGTTCAATCCATTTTCTTGTTATTGATAGGTTTTATTTGTTTGACCTCTCTCCACTGTTGTGCTCAAAGAGAGGCAGACTTGTTATATATGAAGAAGCAAAGACTGCAACAATTTCTATTGCAAGCTCTCAGCCTTTTGCTTAAAAATAGCAAATAATAGGAGTGTCAGTATGAGTTGTTTTTCAGATATATCACTAGAATGTATATGCTAGTAGCAAGTCTGGTTTAATATTTTAATTAGGTTGTTGAGGGTTTTTTTGGCTTTAGATTTGTTGGGTGTTTGGTTTTTTCCTGGCCTTTGCCAATTTTTTGGCCTTACCTGCACTGTTTTCCCTTGGAAATCAGAATTTATGAGTCATTGATTCTAAAGGCCTTTAAAATTTGATTTTTATTATGAAGCAAAATGTGTTGGTTTTACTTGCAAAAGCTGTTTGGAATTTTCTGTCATGGACTAGTTGTCCAAGTGTGGGCACTGCTGGTGAGTTTACAAAGATTTAACAATTTCATGGAAATAATAATGATCCTATAGTTCAAGCACAGTCAGCCTCAGCATGCACCCTTTGGTAGGGACATAAATTTTTCATGCTACTTTTTCCAGCTAAAGAAATTGAAATGTTTCCTGTGACCTTCAGGCACTTCGTTTGTGTTACTGTCTCAGAAACGGGATCCCTTGATCCACTGGCAATACTACAGAAAGTAAGGGTGGGAATATTTGTGTTCCTTTGCACTTAGAACTTGTTTGTGCACCAAAAAGAATGGAAGAATATTTTTGTCCTGAAATAGGGGAAAAATCAGAGTATCTTCATACTTTATGTACAAAGACAACAGCCCCAGTTCCAATGAAGGTCTTCAGATTTTTAAGCGATTTTAAGCCACGATTGTAAGTCACTGAGTCAGATTCTCTTAAAGGGCCTTTCTGTTGGTATTCACAGCAAGCAGGAATTCAGTCAGACAGCTGAGCTGTGTGGAGGTGCTTTTGGAGCATTCCAGAGGAACAGGGACTGATACATTGGTAAATGATGCAGACAGAAAGTCTGCAAATGTTGTAGTTTTATTTTGATAAGCCTGAAGACACAGCCAAATATTAAAGGAGAAGCTGAGAGGCGAGCTGGGCAAGATCTTGAAATACATTTGGCCTCCTTAGAAGGTCTTTTGAATTTTATTTATTAATTTTTTTTTAAAGTTACAGTAGAAGAAATATGAATCAAAGTATTCCATGGGTGTTACTTAGATACTCCAGTCAGAATGGCTACCAGAACACTCCAAAGTGGAATTTCACAGAACTGGGTTATATTTCTTTCCTTACACTTTTGAAGAAGGTCTTTTTCAGTTACACAAAGGGATGAGAAGATACTGTGAGTTCCTAAATAGCTGCACAATTCCTCTTTTTAAACTCAGCTCAAGTTTATCTGTCACTATCCAGTTGCTGTTGTCTGTAACTGTTTATATAAATTATATATAAATATAAATATACCTGTACTATATATACACACATACATGCACTTCACACTTAATATACAAAATTTTACTGGTTAAGGTCCCTTTTTGTCAGCATGAGCTCTACATAAATTTTTAGAGTTTTGAACTTGTCCTGTCACATTATCCTGTCTGTGCCAGTAGCAAACATCTCCAAGGGCAGGGCCTGACCCTGCACAGGCAGAACTTCAACAGCAGTTGTGGAATGTCAGCCTCATCCTGTCAAGGTTTGCTTTTACCAACTTTTTTCCTTTGCTCTCTAGAAGTCCCAGTGGATGCTCAGGAACATGTCATTTATCACTCAAGTAAAATACTGCTTTTTAAAATATTCTTCCGCATTCCAAAGAATTCTTTATCTATCCCTTTCTCCATCTTTCTTATCCAAATAGCTGAGGAGTGTGCCCAGGCAGGGAACAAAGGAATTTGCCTCCAGCAGATGGTTTATTTTAAGAGGATGCACCAGTACTAATGTAGAAGAACTGACAGGGTGCTCTCAGCAGTAAAAAAAAAATGTTTGAAATATGGGCTGTAGCATAAGGTTTTGCTGCAGTCACTGGAAAAATATTAAATGAAAATGTTGTTAAAATAATGGAAATGTAATTGTATGCCCTGAAAGTTGAAGATGAGGTACATTGCACCCAACATTTAACCTAAATGCAGAATAAAATAAAGAAGATTGATTGTAGGCACCTTGGAATTCAGACTGCATGAATTTGCAAAAATGTCATAGCAAACTTCTCGCAGAATGTTGGGTTGTTTCAGTCGAGAGAAATTTATTTTTGAAGTCTGGGGCTGTGAATGGAAAACAAATTGTTTATAAGCTGTGCTTAGACTGAAAAAAAAGAGTTAGACTGCATTAATGGAATAGGGCAGTTGGCGTGGGCTGGCTCATCGCTCTTGCAGCAATAGAGACACTTTTAGTTTGCAGAGATTCTGGTTTCTTTTGGCACAGATGTCCTTTTTGTCCTCTGGCACAGTTTTCCTTGATTTTTCAAAGAAATATTGGATGTTTGTTACTTGTCTATATCTAAGAAGAGCAGCTTGCTTCTCCCACTGGTATAATCTGCCTTTGCTTATTGCTCTGCAGTATTCTGTGAGGGAGAATACAGGACTGGATAACCTCTAAAGAGCAGCTGCCTTTGGATATTTGGCACTGTTATTAGCAATATACTATTGGGATCACAGGCTCCTGTAATAAATTTAGCAATCTTGGCTGCACTATCGTTATACTTATCTAGCACCCCTTAGAGCTAGAGAATTTCAAAAGTACATACCCTGTTCTCACTGTAGTGAATGCCACTGCTTGAATAGGAAGGAAGCAAATAATAGTGTTTGTATTTTTATGAAGATTTGACATTTAGCTTGATATCTACTGACTTCTCCAGCTGTGCACTGTGTTGCCTTTCATTGCCCTTGAGGACAACCCAAGGGAAGGGGCTTTGAGAGGCTGGTAATGACAAAGGGCAGAAAGCAGCAAGGAGATGTGCTCCTGGAGCTGCTCAAATGTTGAGAAACCAGAAAGTGCTTTCTCAATCTGCTTGGAAAGTAAGTTAGGAATAGACAATACTCAAGTCTGAGCATTATGCTTTTCAGTGAGGTTTCTTGTAATCTTCATATAAAGGAAAAATAATGAAGCCACAGTGTACTGTGGAAATGATACAATATAACCCAACTACAAACACAGCTTGTTTGCCCCCTCTTAGGAAGTCAGCATGTCTTTTAATACTATAATCATTGACCTAACTGTGATAATGTAGAATAATATGATTGTTGATCAAAGCTTCACATTAAAGTTGGGTGCTGCTCAAGCAGCTCTTCAGCTGTGCTTTTTTAGGCATGTTTTTTACGTGTGAACTCTAAAATGGAGCTTTGTGAAACCATGATTCGTTTACTCTAACGAGGCAGGGCTGTGAGATCCCAAATGAACAACTCCTCAACTGCTGCTTGAAAGCTTTTCACAACTTAGAAAGGGATATGCAGGCTATATTATTTCATTCTTAAACATGTGATCCCTGTGAAACTTGGTTGGCCAAATTAACCAAGTTTGACTTTCTTGGTTGTCTACCAGTGTTTGCATAACCAGAGAACAACATGGCTTTTCCTTTCTCTACCTACAAGGTAAGGTAAATCCACCTTTTCATGTTGCACCACCTAATTAAAAGATCTTTCCAGTAACTGCATGCAGTAATTCCTCTTCATTTACTTGCAACAGTTTTGGGCAGTATAACAAAATAGCTTTGGAATTTGGATCATGACTATGGAATCAAGTGCTTAGTAATCCAGGGATGCAGCACCCAGAGCTGACCTGCCTTCATTTCTCCAATTCATAGCAATTCTTCTAAATGTTCACAGGCCAACTAGAATGAGTTCAGACACATGCCCATAAATATGATGTGTTAATCCTGAAGTTTCACAGCCAATACTTTGTAATCTCATATTTACATTATTAATCTCTGAAGTATCTGTGTCATGGATTCAGATCTGCTGCTGTCCATTCTTTGAGGGCATTTTGGTACTTCAAGATGGGTCCATGAAGAAATACAACTTAGGATGGAAAACAGACAATTTTTAAGAACAAGTGCAAAACCAGAGAGGTAATGGATGAGTCAGGAGGTTTTGTTGGACTTGATCCCAACCACCTAAAATTCCCTGACAGGAGCTTCATTTTTCCTTCTATCACCGCAAACTTTTCCATTTAAGATGGTACTTAGAATGGTGCCTGCACTCTGTGGAGTGCTCACGTGAGTGGTGAGGCACAATTTGCAGTGTTATGCATCTTCTGCTGGTACTGCTACTGTCTTGTGGAGGTGTAACTGTGGGCAGGAATTGCAGGTGTAAAGTGTCAGCAAAGCTTTATAAGTAAGTCCCTGCCAGCAGAAATCTTATAAACTTTCTGATTCTGCTGATAATCTGGGATTTTCAATATGGGATTGTGTTCTTTTCACAGCATACCTTTAAAAGGCCTCTAATAAACTGATGGGGCCAACAGACTGTGTAGGTTTGGGATAAGGCATTGGGTGTCCTTGACTAGATCAGGCTTCGTGACTTCCTACAAGACAGCTGAAGATCTGTAGTTATATTTTGTCCATTCATGGTCTTCCCTAGAGGTTACAGTGGCTTTGCACTGTTTGTCTTCTCTTTAGTGTTTTCACCTTCACCTTTTGTGGTTATTATTATTGATATTAATCAGTACCTAGAGCAGCTTGGTAGCATCAGTGTCCCACTGTACCAGATAATCTACAAACACAGAAGAAGGTTGAGGCCTCTAAGCATCAAATATGTTAAACTGGGTTTAAAACCCACTAGTACAGACACATTGGAATTAATGAGATATAAATAGCTTATCACCATGGTGGTAGTTTAAGTTCCCCTAAATTTGCCTCAAGGCACTGTGTGGAGCTCTTAAATGTTTGCTCTTCTACCTCTTCACTTTGACAGAAACATCCTTAAACACTAAATATTCAGCATATTGAGCATAATTTGTACTGAAATGACTTTTTTGTCTGGATCTGTAATTACTCTGTTGTTAAAACCCAGACACACCCATAGTGCCCCTTTCTGTGGCTGCTCTAATTAAAAGTGGAAGTAGATCCTCAGCATCCCAACAATGGGGAAGATCATGTAGGAGAATATTGGAATGGAAGTCATTGAAATGAGGTATTATTGGCAGACCAGAATCAATGAGAAGGATAAATATGGGACTGAACAAAACAAACATGTTGTAGGGAAACACATGGAAGAAAACTCAACCAGTGTGTTTTCACCCAAAGGACATAGTCTGGAACTTTTTTTTAAAGGTCAAATGTTCTTAGTAGAAATATCGATGAGTAAACACCTCTAGTGAAATAAACTACATTTGAGAGGAAGAGGACGGAGTAGTGGCTCTTTTTACAAATATTTGCCCTTCAAATGGAAAAATTCAGAGAACATTAGTTGTCATAATTGTGTTTATGGTTCATAATGTCATATTAGAGGAGAAAGTAACATATTTTAAGGCTATTGTGGGAACCCTAAGGGTCAGACAAACACTGTGTTCACTTGTAATGGTGCAGAGAAAGCAGACAAATTTCAGTAGAACATCAGAAAAAAGAAATTACTGTCTCCTGAGCAGTTGCCCCTGTTTTCTGGAGTGTAGAGAAGTGTTCTCAGACAGTTTCTTGCTGATGAGGAACAGGATGACCAAGATCAAGAGAAGAACTAGTCCCCTTAACTGTTAGTTTTTAAGCTCCCTGACTAATGAATGAGCCTGATTTTGGCAGTGCTTTAGAGTGCCACCTAATTAAAGATGATAATTGCATCTAAATGTTACCTGTGGAGATGCTCAACATTAACAAGAGTTGCCATCTTGCTGTTATTAGATATACTTTTGAGGCTGTGGGTGTGGTAAATCTTTTTACTTACCAGAGAGGTCTCTGGGACCTTTCTGATTGAAGAGCTGCCAAGGAACATAGAGAAAAATACCAGTATGTGTGCTGGAATTCTACCACAGGTTACCTGGCATGGAGAGAAACGTGCTGTGTAAACTGGCTCATACACTAAAGGTGGACAGTAATGACCATAATGCTTACAAGTAAAAGCCTGAAGAAATACAAAAATTCCAGAGCCTCTGGTCTAGTCAGGGGTTCTCTGCCACCTTTCCTATAGGTGAATGAGATAATTTCTAGTTGTACTTACACAATATATAACAATGATAAAGGAATGCAGAGATGTATGCCTAATTGAAGGGACTTTTAACCAAACAGGATGGAATATAACAAAACCCTCCTTTCTGTTCACACAGTGCATTTTCATAGTCATTTTGGAAAAACACCAGTAGGGTGCATAGTTGGGCTGCACAGTGATGTGGTGTTGCCATTTACTGTAGTTTTAGTCCAACCTTTTTGGTGTTATGTGGTGAGGGGTTTTTAAGTTGTTCTTCCTGGGGAAGATTTTCATTGATCTTCCCTCCCTTGTAGCTGTGGGAGCAGCTTTAGAACTTGGTCATAGTAGATACCAAAAGCTCAAATGAGAAAGGACAAAGAAAGTGTCAGACCTGGAAAAAAAGTGAAAGGAACTCAAACGCTCAGCCCCTGTGCCTTTTAAATCACTTATGACTCATAGTTTTGACTGACTGAACTTGGCAGCATTTGTGGTATTTTGGGTATATTTGTGGAAGCCCACAATAGTAGGTTTTGTCATCCTTTGTATTCAATAATTCAACACAGATTTTAGTCTGTTAAATCGTTGGAGTCCTTTGAGATCTTTTCAGGAGTGAGGGTTAGCTTTGAATTACTTGAAAAGTATTATTAAATAGATTATGTAAAGAAAGTGTGATCTCCTTTGGAGGTTTTCTATCCTTTAATAAGGGGCAGAAAGCCTGGGAGTAGGGCCAGAAGTAAGGAGTTGGCAGAGACTGTGCCTCTTATAAAAAGGGGAGGGAATTTGGAGGCTAAACCTGAGCAGAGGAGGAGGAGGAGAAGCCAAAAGCAGGGTATGCAGCTTTGAGGAGCAGGGCTGAAGCAGTGGGGAGCAAGGCACACAGGGCACACTGTCAGCAGCCGTTTGACCAGAGCAGACTGTACCATTCCTGGCACAGCTGGAGCCAACCTGCATGTGGGCTCAGAGTTGCAGTCACCTGCCCTTGTCCTGTCCTCGGGGACATCACTCTGCAGAGCCGTGTCCCACATCGTCCCCCTGCTCCTGCCCCCCACTCCTGTGCCCTGGGGCAGGGTGGTGGCCACACAGTCCCCAGCTGGCACCCTCAGAGCTGGCAGGAGCCTGTTGCCACCTCGGACAGACCTTCTGCACCATTCGGGGTCCTTTACATAACAGAGGGCTGGAAGGAATGGAGGATTTCAGCCTTGTTCGGAGTGAAATCTAATCTGGCTGCGAGGACATGTCACCAGAAATAACTCAATATGTTCAAGGTTTTAAGTGTTTACTATGAGGGGGAACCAGCTGCAAAAGTTGGCAGGGTCAAAGAACTGAACCCCAGGAAACAGTTTTTATTAAAATCGAGTAAATTGCAGAAATTAAAGGTTTGACAAATATTTTGGAGAAATTACTCTGCTACTCAAAGAATGGCTGTCTGTGTAAGGTTGCTTTCTACTTTTTGATTAAACTGCTTGAAATGCATTTGAATATAAGGTAAATAAGTCTTGAAAGAAGGTATTAAAGTATTATGCAGTACTATTGTCTTATGTTAAAGATGCTTTTTGAAATCAAATTATGCCAAATAAAAAACTTCCAACAGTCAGTTTTTAGACTATCAGAGGTCAGATGGTTCAGATAGTTCACAGTTTAATGAACAGTGTTGAAAGGATGTTAAATTAGTATTAAACTCCTGTCACTGCTTCTCGGAGTCATGTATGTTTTCTACAGAAACCAGGCACTGACATTTAGTTAAAGCTGTTTGGTTACTGGCAGAACACTACCATAAGTAATAGAGATGCAGTAATTGCAAGTGCAGAAGGGGAGCTGTCCTGGACCAGTCTCTTGATACAAAGGTAAAGATTTTAAACACAATGCACAGTTTTCTTCCTGATTTTTTTTTAAATTTACTCCATAAACATGCTGATAAATTTTCAATGATCTGAGGAACAAATAGAATTTGTTAGCATATAGTCAAGCGTTTTTATTTTAAAAAATAGTAATATTTCCATGGGGAAGCCTTAGTCTTCTTAGTAAGGGCCACTTGCTTCTCTTCTGTCATATTGCTGCATTTTCTCCCATTCTCCTAACCCTGTGCTAATTAGCCTCCTACCTGCTTTTCCCCCAATGCCAGTTCTGTCTCACACCACGTTCAGTGCCTGAATCCCCTTCCTTCTGTCTTGTGCTGGCTGAAATCCACCTCTCTGCATGCTAAGTATGTTAATTAATTTTCTCATACACTGGACCAGTGTACAAACTTGTTTTATTTAATCACACATATTGATTGCATGATTTCCTACAGAACACATGTATTTTCATGTATGTTCTGCAACAACCTGGGAAAATGAACCTAAGAGGCCATATCTCCAAATACATCCTTTTTCCATCTTCCCTGGAAACTGGAGTATCAGCCAACCAGGAGTGCATAATGTAGCAAACTGTCTCTGGTTGCATCTCTGCTTCCCCTGTCCATTTTCAGTGCAGTCATAATCCTCTTTAAAAAAAGGGCAGAGAGACTTGTAACAGTGAGCAGTGGTCTCATGCTGTAAGGTAGAACTGCTCTGCTGCCAAGTACATTGCAGAATGGTGGAAGGAATTTGTACAGAATACTACAGTGTATTTTAGGTTACATTGTCATTAGCAAACAACCACTTTGTCCTAAGGAAAGGTACCATCTCTCCTAACTATTAAATGCTCTATTTTAAAAGAAATTACATTAGGCCTTAATTCAAAGTTTTAGTCTTTTTCAAAACTGTTGACAATGTTTGTATATTCTTGGAATGCAAATCATGCCTCTGTTGTACAGACACAGAAGAGGTGAAGTTTCTGCCCTGAAAGCTTCCTCTGGCAATGAGTTCATAGTTTAACCAAATTTTAAAAATGTTGTTCTTTTAATGATATTTTTTAACTGGCTTTAGGAAGTTCAAATATTCATTTGTTAAATCTTCTTTCTGGTAATCTGAGACAAAAATCTGGTCTTTACCTGTCATGGGAAGGTGCCAGTTTGTCCAGTTGCAGTTCTTTGTTAGAAGAGATTTTTCTGTGCAACTTTGTATCTTTCCTCTAGACCTGCAGTTCCCTTTTTAGAAGGAATGACTCATAAACACTGAATTGAGGTGAAGACCCATTATTTGTTCCTTGAGGAAATTAGAGTCTTTTGGTGCTATTCTTCATTCAGTTCCCTCTGTATCTTAACACTTTGTTACCTTTTTTTGGCCCAATGATCAGATGTGTCTGCTGAGCTTTCTGCAGTTAAATCAATGGCCACAAAATGTATTTGGTTTGATACAACTCATTTACAGCTGCCACTCTAGAACTTTGCTTTACTTGGTGTTTTTGAACATTAAGTTTTATTTGTCTTTATGTTGCATATTCAGCTTGATTGTTTTGAATGTCTGAAACTTTCATGACATTTTTGGTTATGACTTGATGGTTGTTTTATGTCACTATATATTTTTTTTTCCTACTCATTGCTCTTCCTAGGAGATACAGTCAGAAGTATGGAGGGATTCATTGCCATAGTAAAATAAACAGTTTATTTTTTTATTCTTGACTTTATATCCACATTTTGACTTAATATGAGAATTCCTTATGGGGCCAAAATATGCCTTCCCCATTAAGGGTGAGGTGAGAGATTAAAAACATTCCTATGTTCCTATGGCACAAAAAGCAGACTTTTTAAAAATTTTAATTATCTTGACTAGCCTTGACTTTTTCATGTTTAAAGGATTCCAATATATATTCATTCAGTGTGCTAAGGAAGAACATATTGCAGTATTTTTTATTTCTTAGCAGCCAGCACACCTGTAACCCTGTGTATGCTCTTTACAAACACAGAGACATCCAGAACAGGCTCAGTAAGGACACTGACCATCCCACTGGCTTTATTTCTGCTGCTCCACCCCTTACCTTCCTGCTGCAACAGAAAGGAAGCTGTAATAATAATGTAAATGTGGGGGGAAATAAAATATACCAACCATGAATTGAGTGGAAATCCTTTCGTTCCATTTTGCCAATGCCTGCTTCTAATCTTACTTTGCCAGTTTTGTCTTTTTATTGCCATACAGTGTTCAGACCTCATTAGTGCTATCTTGCTACACTTTTAATAGCTTTTCTTTAAATCCATTAGTATTCCAAATGGGATTGCTCTTTTCTGATGTCCAGGAGTCAGGTGGGAATGCTCAGATGTGGATTGTCACAATTTCAAAACTGGAGTATTGCTTCCACTGATACAAATGTAGAATGTTTGGTAATCACATCTTCCTGGCAGAGGCAAACAAAGGTGTGTGTTGAAAAGATCTGACATGGAGTTTGGAGAGCAGAGAATTCAGCTTTATAAATCCTCCCTCTTCTGTCGTGGTCCTTTGGAATGTGCTTTTGTGGAGGTGTGTTCAGCAAAGAGAATGCAGGAGAGCACCTGTGTGGGCAGCTGAATTTCCTTGGGTGTCACGGGCTGTGCCAGGTCTGCAGGCACAGCCCAGCTCAGGAGGTGCAGGGCAGGACCATTGGGTGGTACAGGAGCCATGGGACAGATTTTCCCACCCTGAGCAGAGTCACAGCTTTGCTGCTGCTTTCAAGTAGATCCACCTTGAAACCTCCATTTATTCTGAACGTATCTTTGATGCGATTATGAAAGCAATAAAAAGATGGCCAGTTATTGTTTTAAAAGGCTGGATTACAGGAAGTCCTTGAAACACTCCTTTTTTAAGGACTCATGTTTTAATTGAGCCAGTTGGCTTTGCTTTCACCAGCTTTTTCCAATGTGACAAGCAGCAGATAGTACAGGAGAGACCAGGGAATTTGGAATCACAAAGCTGCTGACTTGCAGTTACCATTTACCAGCAGGAAGGGGCTTATCTCATTACTTTTCCCTTGAGAACTAAGGCCAGCCCATGCACATACCAGAATATTTAAATATGTATGGAAACTGTATCCAAACCCATTTGAATCAAGTTTTCTCTTACCCCAGCTGCCTTCTTTTCTTTATCTTGGCCAATGATTTCTGTGCTGAACTTGTAATTCTTTCATTAATGCTTCTTTAAGGAAAACTCCAAAATCTGGAGGCACAAAGAATTTTGTCAGTTTTAGGAGTAAATTGTCTTTAAATGTCAAATTATGGCCCGGACAAATCATTCCTAGTACCCATTCATGGCCAAATTTCATATTTTATTCTGGAATGGATCAGAATGGTGTATAGCATGAGTCATGAGGAAACCTGCAGACTATCTTTGAAAAAAAATATTTATACCTTATCTCTTATTCTGATCTGTAGATCTGGAAGTGCTTTAAACAAGATCTAAAACTGTTAATGAAAAAAAAAACCCTCAGTGACCTAGAACTAGAAGTAGTGTCAATTCTGGGCCAAAATAATTCAGAGGAACTTCTGAATATTCTCTGGAGAAGTTCTACCCTCTGTCTTTTATCTCTGTAGAATTTGAGATTCCTAAAATCACTGGTTATTTCGCTGAGTAAATGTACTCATCTTGGCTTTTGAGCCAAGTCTGCTGCTTCTAGTTTGAGAGTTTTGCAGCTGACTGGTGAAGTTAATTTGACTAATTTCTTCTTATACGGAGTGGAAGGGAATAATTCAGTTTGGAAAAGGATGCTCAGGTAGCTCATCAAAGGATGAGGTGCCACCACAGATAAGTACCATCTTATTTGCAAACTTCTGTATCAGAAGACAAAGCATTTTCTTTCCTCACATTGAATTATCTTTGGTGTTTAGTACATCTCTGTGATGTTTTGTAGGGAAGACAGAATGTGTAACGTCATATGGTAATAGGAATGTAATAGTTACATAATTAATCTTTCTACCCTGATACTTATCACCAAAATTTTTAACACAGAAGTTTAAATATTTGGGTTTGTTATTCATGGTTATACAACACTCCCGGGACACTGCAGGGGTATCTTGCTGGCACATTTAGAGAGGGAGGGTAGCTTTAAAAGCAGTAGGGTGGGAGCACGGCTGGGTTGGATGGTGACCAAGCACCTCAGAAGCTGTTTAGTGACTCACTGTCACTGCTGTCCCTGCACTCCAGTTTTGGAGCAGCCCCTCTCCAGGACAGCCACGCTGCTGGCCCTGTGATGTGTCAGAGCTGACTTGAACTGCTTCACAACTCTGTGTAGCTGAAGAGCCACATGCTGGTCTCTCTGGCACAGACTGTTCAAGTTTGTTATGTCTTCTGGTTGTTGGGTGTGCTGCATGGTGTGTTATCCTGTGCCATTGGGTAGGTATTACAAGCATAGCCCTGTGACAGTCCCTGTGAAAGAATACAAGTGAGAATGAAATAAAGATACTTCATGTTTTTCTGGAATCTTTTCCTGTGCCCCTTTGATTCTACAGCAACCTTATTTCCTGGAGTTCAGTTCTTAATAGGAGCTTTCAGTGGTGAATTAACATGACTGACTTTCCCTGCTATTTGTTTCCAAGCCCATTTTTAAAATTGGAATTTATTTTTTGCTGCCTCTGCCATGTGTAAGGTGTTAGACCTTTGCTGCTTTGGTTTTACATCATATTACACCTTTCTTCTTTCACAGCAACAGGAAAACCAGTGTGAAAGCATGAATTTCCTACCCTTGTTCCTCCCTTTAGTGCTTTGATTACATCATAGATTTTAGCATGTACAGAAGACACAGACACTGTATCCTTTCCTGACTGTGACTGTCTTTTTGCCTACTGCAATCACAATTGCCTCATGTGCACTTTCTTAGTTGATGCTGATTCTTCCTGACCTTAATCCCTCTTCTGAAGAGAAATGCCTGTCGAACCCTGTAATACTGTCAAAAAGCATGAAGTTCAGAGAATCATATTAGTGATGGAAAAGTCCTGTTAGGTCATCCATCCCATCTCTTGCCAGCACAGGATTCTCCACAGGGATACTCTCTAATTCTCTGCCTATTTGAGGATGGGCTGTAGTTCTGCAGCTGGAAACCCTGAGACCGATCCGTTGTACGCACAGTTATCCCCCTGCAACGTTTCTCCTCCGTGTTTGCTTAAACTTTGACCTGGAGACCAGTCAAGTAATAACAGATTGCTGATGCAGGGCATCTCCATGTGTGTGTGGCTGTGATGTATCATCTCCAAAAGGCATGAATGAATCCTGGCAAAATGACAAAATATTCCCAATGTCTAAGGGGACACATGACTGAGCAGCCTCGTATCCTCTTTCTGCACTGTCTGACCCTTCTTGCCAAGAAGCAAAGTGTCAGTGGCTGTGTTTTCAGTTTAATAGTATGGCAGATGTCTTCTCAAGTACCTCACTGTTATACTGGGTAAAATTCAGAGCTTAGCAAAGTTGTGTATTTCCTTCAGGTCACCTGATCTATAGAGCAGTGTGTAAAGTTGAACGTCTTATGATTGTGATCCTGGAGGATTTTTAGTGAATGATTATGGACTGATATTGCTGAAAAGCTTCTTGCTGACATTAGTCTCAAGTGAACTTTCTATATACATCTCAGAGTCTGTTTATATAAAACAAAGGAAATATTATCTATTAAAATTTGAGGGATCCCCTGTGGGAATACTGGTTCAATTCCATGATCCTGGAGCACAAGACTTCTCCTCTGCCACTGACTGTGTAGAGCAGGGACTGGGCTTTGGGGTTTTTAATTTTGGAGGCTTTTATTGCATATTTGTACTGGTCTTATTTGAAATAAAAAAGTGGTTCTCAAGGAATAGGCCAGAACTCTGCTAGAGGATTTGGAGTTTGGAATGTTCTCAGGGCAGTGTGTTGGACATCTCTGTAGGGAAAATCTCTAAAGAGATAGCTACACTGTAATATTTCTATTTTGTAGTGGTTTAATTTGATTACTTGGTACAATATAGGAAAAATAGTGCTTTAAAAGCTTAGGATTTATGATAGAAGATATAATGTGCCTTCTTTTTATTGTGTTTTGTCTTAAGGTGTACATTTTCCTGTTACAAAAATTGCAAAATCGCATTATTTTTGTATATGTGTTCTGAAAGTGCAAATAAAAGGTTCATGAACTTAAAAGTTAATTTAATTGTGCCAAAGGGAGAAATAAAGAGCTTGAAAACAATTTTTTTTCTCTCCAAACATCATCTGAGAAGACCATGTCTACCTCACTTGGTATCATCAAACTAATCTTTTCATGAGAACTGCCTCTTATTAGGCCCTTCAGGACTGAGTTCTTATACTTGCTGGACACTGATCAGCACAGCTCTTGACAGATTGTAAAGAGTGATTCATGCTGAAGGTAAACTTTAAACTTGTAAGGAAATGCTGGAGTGGAGACAACTATGGAAAATACCTCTTCTTGTAGATAGATGGTAAAATATTTTCTTTGCAGGGCTCGTGTGACTCACGTTATGTGAAATATCAGTTCTATGATTCTCTCCATATGACAGATGGACTCCCAACATTCTTAATAAAATTGATATTTTGACATTGAAATATAAAATGTCATGTGGTCAAAAGTACCCTCACGTGCAGAGCAAAGATCGGAACTGAGGCTGAGAAATAGCCTTGTAAATGTAAGTTACTATGTCATAGCAAATATGGAAATCTGTGTAGATGCAGAAATCTGGATTTTCGTGAAATATTAACTTTATCTGTACCATTCTGATCAGCACAAGAAAAAGAAAGTGTAGGTGCGAAACTGCGCTTCAGTTTGAGCAATTGCTACAGAAAATTTTCCTTTTCTTCTCCCAGATAGGATTTTAATTTTTTGCCCACGTGGAAAAAAATGGTAAAAATGGATAGGGTTTTTAAAACACAGGTCCTTAGTTTATTATGTACTCTTAAAACTTTTGAGAGCAGAGTGGTTATTTCAAACTGAATGTCATGTAATTTATGAAGTTAATGGAAGGTAAAACTTTTGACATTCCTTAAATTTTAATCCCTCTGTAGTGCATGTGATTTCATGTGATCTCTCACCCTCTGAGAAACTGCTTCATTATCTTGCATAACAGTTTGGCAGATCTCCATCTTTGCTCTGCTGAATAAAGGAGTGGTGTTTCTACAGAAACAACTTGGAGAATTCACAAGATGGAGAAGGAGCTCCAGGTTTAAAATCCAGTTCTTAAATAACCACTTGTTAGAGGACAAGTTATTTTACTGTAGTCATTTTACTGTTAATATCACAACAGGGTTATTTTCGTAGGAGCAGAATTGTATAAAATATTTTTGCCAAATATTTAAAGGCTGGTTTTATTCCTAAAATAACAAGCTGGTACTATTTATTTTGTCTTGACTTTTAATAATGATTTAACTATACTTTGTCATTTTCAATGGGTAACTTTATTTTGGTCTCTTGTCTAACTTGTGCCAGTGTCACGTGAAAGGGAGGAGGGAGGCAGAAATGCAAAGATTTCTAGTCTTAACTGTATTAATTAAAAGTTATTAGCTGTAAGTGCTTCCAGACAATCAGATCCTTATGTACCCAACACTGTCTGTCCTCCAACTGACAGCACACAGGTTGGAAAGGGTTCTGACCTCTGATATGAGGACCACACTTCAGCCAGGGAAAAAATTACTAGCAATAAGCACTTTTAGGGAATCAGAGCATTATGTTCCTGTTATGGGTTCACCTAGGTGGGCCTAGATTTGGGCCCTGAAGTGTGGACTAGGCCGAAGCTGTCAGCTGACTTGAGCTGGGCTGAGCTAACAGCTGACCTCTTCTAGCCAGTAACTTTGTATTCCATACCACATTATGACATCATCTCCAGGGAAGGAGGAACCAGTGTGGGAGTGGTTAAGTCAGTCGCTTCTCAGCCCTCCTCTTGGGAGGACGCACGATGCTGTCCCAGGGGGGATGGAGAGGACCAGGCCCACCACTGGCTCACAGGGTACCTCAGGAAAGTAAAATGTGTTGTTCTGGGTCTCTCCTTTCTGCTTGGGTTTGTCTCCCTGGGTAATAAGCTTCTTCTTAAGTAACGTGTAGTTAGGACAGTAGAATTTGTGTGTTCGTTAAGAAGTTGAGGTGGGGAACTTGTTGTTGCAGACTTGTGTGAGTGTGTATTTGTACTCTCTTCTAATTGTCTCTTTCTTTCTGTGAAAAATATATGTAGATTTAGTATAAATGCAGTTTGAAGTGTTTTTTTTTCTTTCCCCTCTCTTTTCCTCCCTTTCCCTGGTGTTAGGAGGGAGGCTTTTCTCTCTGTGCTTGGGGGGGTTGGCAGTTGCTTATCTCAAACCAAGACAGTTCCCAACACTGTCTGTCTTTTAACTGACAGCCCACAGGTTGGAAGGGATTCTGACTTCTAATATGAAGCCACACTTAAGCCAAAAAAAGAACTTTTCTCACAACAGCTCCCGAAATAACATTTATTAATACAAATATGTGACAGTTATTGTGGGTTCTGCTTTGCTGGGATAACGTTCAGCTGCAAGATTGTATTTCATTGATGATAAAGGACCCCAAAAGAAACCAGCACAAACACATTCTACAGAGACAAGCACACTAAACTCAAGTTACAACACAGCAATGTATCCCATTTTCCCAACAGAAAGAAACCAGCAACAAAGAACTACTAACTAAAAACACAGCCACCTAAAACACTTATCCAGACACTCTCTCAGTAACAGAGGACAATGAAATATCTTGCACACCACTCTCTCTGTGACACAAAACAAAAGGGAAGGGCAGAGCTGCTTCTTATCAACACACATGTTGAAAAAAGAAACTGCACCTGGAAAGTAAAGCAAGTTACTGTGGTTGCAAAGTAAGAATAGCAAAAAGCAATAACCAATATAAAGTAGCAAAGGGTGAAGCAAGTTACTGTTATTAGTATTAAGGTAGCAAAACACAGTTAGTAAAAGAAATGCTTATAAAGTAAGAATCAAAGCAAGAAAGGAAGAAAGTAAAGTTAGAAAAAATGGAAAGCACATGGTCTCCTCACCCCTACATTGTTCCAAGAGAAGCTGCAGCAGTTCCCCTCACAGAGACATTGGCATATTTCCCTCTCCTACTGGAGTTTAAACTCCAAACACTTTTTATACCATTTTTTTATTTCCATGTGGTTTGTGTGGCTAAGTCAATCTATTGGGAGGGTGATGGTGATGCCCTGAGGTGAGGAGGCTCTTGAAGATATCGCAGAAGAAAGCCCTGCTATGTCTTAACACTCCATCTTTTGTTAATCTTATCAATTTGAAAGGCCTTTGTCCTCTGCTTGGAGCATCTCTCCAGGGGGGCTGAGGCATCTCCCTCAACCCATCAGGCCTTATCAGCTCATCACCCCACAGCCAGTATAAGCAGGATCAGAAGTAGATACCCAAGATCATAACGATTTTATTCTGTTGTAGAACTACAGTTTTCCTTTTTACCCAAGGAAAGATACTGTTCATATTTTATTACCTGCCTTCTGCTTGTGCAGGGTTGTTTTTATTTTCCTGCATACAGTTAAATTGAGGACATGGCATTTCAGGGAAAAAAAAAATCTATAAGAGACAAAAAATAGGGACCTATGAATTTCACTTCAGAATTTGTCTTTCAAATACAAAGAATTTCTGGAGAATGTGTGAACTTCCATGGTTTCTCTTTGTAGGGGTGGGAGGCTGCACAAATACAGTTCAGAAGTTAAAATCCTAATTGATAACTGTAATTCTGAAATGCCAAATTTTAAAAGAAGTATGTCCAGTTTGTGCAGCAACTCAAAACCTGTGCTGTGGCTTCTGTTGCTGTTGGGATGGTGCTAACATGGGTAAAAAGAACCTGTACATTCTTTAGGTCTGAAAACCCCCAAGGCATTTGGCTAAAGGTTGTTGTGCAAGGGAGCCCGTGGGGGTGTGTGCATGTATGGGAACTACAAGTCACATGGGTTGGCTCAAAATGCCAATTTGGAAATAGTTATTTTACTGGTAAACAAATCAATAACAATCAGTAAAGTCTTCATTAGATTAATAATTTATGCTCATGTAATGCAATTGGTTTAGTTTTTGTGGATGCACTTGAAATTGTTTCAGCTGCACTTATATAGCTTTAATTTGATTTAATGAATTAATAGATGAATCTAATTCCTCAGAGTGTTATTGAAATTGATTTAAATATCTCCAGACTAAATGGGTATGAAAGGAGTTTAGTTAGTTTAGAACACTACAGCAACATAATTCAAAGTACACAGAAACAGCAGCTCCAGTTGTACTTTGAAGTGATGTGGTATCAATTCCAGTCAGTACTTTTTCTAACTTAGTGCATGACCAAAGCAGTAAAGTTTCTTCATTCCACAGACATCCTACCCAAAACATTACCAAAATATTTAAAAAAATAATCAGAGACATTCCTACTTTGATTTGCTGTGTTCTGGTGTAGGAATGGTGGCCAAGATGGGAGTGCAGCACTGCTGACAGTGAGTGACCTTTCACTGGGGAGTCAGTCCATTCCTCTGGAATGTCTGTCTGTGTTCACACTGAGCCAGTAAGTGTAGCCACCTGCACAGGCTCTTTGCTGTCTGTGAGGGAATCCACACACAGAACATTCCTCAGTTATTGCTGAGGAACCTTCCAACCTTCTGCGTTGGAAATTCCATCCGTCTTTTGGGAACAGAAATTTAAATCTTGAGAGAAATGAGGAGATTTTTACTCGTAATTTAACACATGATTCCTTTGTTCTGCTACACTCCCTCAGTAAGTGAGTAGTTCCTACTATGAAACAGAGTAGAAATAAAAGCCAGTGAAGTGTAGCACAAGCAGGTGGGGGGAGGCTCAGCTCTGCCATGGGCAGTGGAGAAACAGCCCCTTAAGTGTGGACATGAGGAGTGTATTTCCTGGCTCCAGGAGAGAGAAGAGCTCACAGTGCTGCTGATGAGCTGGGGGTGTCCTTAGGATACCAAGGAACTTTCTGTTAAGTAACAGCATCTAAACGTGGCAACATGTAAGTGAAGTACCGGTACTAAGACTGGTCTTTTAAACCAAAATAACTTGCCACTGGCTAAAAATAAAGTATCTGGATATGACAGAATGAGCCCTGGTGGAAAAACATGCCATTGGGACCCACAAAGGCTGTAAACATTTTGTGATACATGCCAACTTCATTTAGATTTTCTTTTTAAAAAAAGAGGGGACAAGTGGGTGCAGCAGAGTGATGTAATATTTGATTTACACTTCATGTAAAATCAGGGATTTTGTGATGGTTGTGTTTAAGGGCATATACTGCCCCCTTTAAACAAACAGTTCTGGCTACAGTCACATTTCAAAGATGAGCCAGACTGGTGCTCTGAGAAGAGGTGCATGACTCTTAACATGAAACTAAAATTTAGCTTTTACCTGTGTTACATACATTAGTACAACTATAAAACGACTGAATGAAAATTTAAAAGTTTCAGAAATTTTACGTGTTCATTTTGTGTCTCTTGAGTCCAAGTGTGTTTTTCCACCCCAGGATTTTTTGCCAGCTACATTCAGTAGGTGACAAGGTGCAGACAGTTCTGAAATGCACACTGCTGAGAATGAGTTTGGGGGGAAATGTAAAGCATGGAAAGCTAGTCAAGGAAGTAAAGATACTCAATTATTGTTTATTTTCAGCACTAAAATATACCCTACAGAAGACATTCTTTTCTAGGTTCCTGGGAGCAGTTAGACTAGTGCTTAGTGAGCTTTCCTACTTTTGTTGTTACTTTTGATCTACTTTTAATCGTCCCACTTATTATATTTATCTCTAACGTACATGGAGTGAAAAATTATAATTCTTGCCAAAAGGCAAGATGCCACCCTTAAAAGTACTCTCTGCTGGATCTGTCAGTTGATAACTCAGTAATGCCTGATTTTTTTCTAGGTCATTTGAGCATATGAAGCAAAGATCTTGCTGATGGTGCAGCTGGTATCTTTTGTCCTGTGATATTTTATCAACTAAAATATTTCATTACTTTCACTGAGGTTGAGTGAAATATTCTGGAAGTATAAGGCATGAGATGGATCTATGCCATGCTGAGGAAAAAGATTTTTCCAAAAGCAAGAAGATAATCAGGGGCTAAGAAGATCTTTTTTGAAACGAGATGATATGGGGAAGCAGACTCTAAAACTAGATAGGTAATAAAATAATGCTCACAGCAATACCACTGATACATTGAGAAGTGATTAAATGGACTGAAAAATGGTAAGACACCCTTTTCAAACAGCAAACCTGATCACAACGGCATGAAGAAAAGACAAGGACTAACTTAAAAGAAAGCACAGAGGAACAAAATTATCTTTCTCTGTTGTACATTTGACTTCAGCTGAGCAGTGCAAAGTGTCTCTTGAAAAAATGCCCAGGAAGTGCTTTTAGCAAACCTTTATCCATTTTAAAGAGAGAAAAATGATAGAAATCCCATTTAAAAACAATTTCATTGAAGTCTGTCTTTAAGGAGAAGCATTATGCAAACCACGGAATGCCACAGATTCCTGGGATTCTCCTCCTCTTAGTGCTGCAGTTGGTCACTCCCAGCTTTGTCAGGGCACAGAGGAGCCGGGCAGGTCTGTGCTCCAGTCTCTGAGGTACTTTATTTACATTTCCCTTGTAAAGAAAGCTGCATGTCAAAGAATTTCTCCACCAGGAATGGCTCTTAGGAGGGTGGATTTGTTGTTACCAGCCTGCCAAGGCAAATCCTGGTAAGGAAAAGTAAACAGATCGAGCCAAAGTAGAAAGGTGACTGTTTTGCTTTCCTTTTATTATTGCCACAGGGAAGGGTGGAGTCCCAGGGAATAATGGTACGTGTTTCCTTTAACATTTAGCGACAAGTAGATTCCACTAGCAGAGTGTAAATATCCCGTGTTCCATTAATGTCTTGCAGCTTGTATTTCAGAGTTGAGTCATGGCATATTTCTTTATAGTCTTTATATAAGAGAATGAATAGCAGGAAGTTCAGTTACCAAAAATATTTCATATTCTTTAGATTTTTATTGAGATTTTTAAATTAGTTTGAAGTTTTAAAGCAAATTCCTAAAGTGATGTTGTGGCTGAATTTAATCTCAGTGATAATCTCAAGGCACCTTTGTAGAAATAAATATGCTTTTCTGATATCTTTGAGGCATAAAGGACCTTTCCACTACTTTCTGCAGCTGACACCTAAGACCAGTTTCCAGTATTAGCAGTTTGCCCTAATGCTGCCAATTCTGTATTTTGGTTTTCATTGCAATTGGCTGCAGACAGTTTAGTACCACCATGTCTTCTGACCTGTGCCCAATTCCCTCTGGCTCTCAGTGAGATTGTGTGGGTATTGTGGATCCAGAGATTGGAATCTTTACTGTATAAATCCATTTCAAAGACAGAAAAATGCAAAAGGCCAAATTAAATTTCCATAAATGTTGGTAGAACTCAAGGAGTCTTACAACAGAATTTGTTCAGTATCTGTAAAAATGATCTGTCAATAGAGTCATGATTCCACAGGCAAATGGGAAACAAACTGTGCTAATAATGGTCTCAAAGTTACAGGAGGTCAAACAAAATTTCTGCAGTGTGTTTCCTTTTATATTTTTTTCTCATGGTATTAATCTCTTGAGTTGAAGCACTTTATTCAGTTTGCAGACACCTCCTCACTGTTCTATATTCACACAGAAAAACAGAGGAATTTGGAGATATAATTTGCTGTTCCCACCATACAGTGTAGGATGAAGCATTTTGCTTTCCAGTCTTATATAGAATGCAGAATGCACATTCCTGTTGTATGAAAACTGGGTGTTTATATATGTTAGGTAAATCATTTCAACAATTTCTAGAATTCTATGTCTTTCCTTCAGCATGCTTGTTTTTAAAAGTGAAATGTATGAGACAGGGCTTCTGTGCTCCTTATTTGATTTTTAGGAACCACTTTTTATATGGTTTTTTCAAAGGAGGTGTCAAAGTACCATGTCAGAACAGTCCTACCTCTCACTGCAGCTGTCTGAAAGAAAAATTAGCTAATGTTTGCAGCATTCTCCCAAAGCATTTTTCCTATGATTTATCATTCAATTGATTGTCCCTCTTGTGGAATTATTCTACGGTTTTAATTGAGGAGAGTAAGAAATAGAACTCCTGAGTTCCTATAGTGGCTCACTTGCAACATTTGCAGCCTTGCCAGTTGGTTTGCCACTAGAAGAGAAAATATGCCCAGGACTGCAGAATACTTTCTGGAAGTGACTTCATTACCCAACAGTCAGTCATCTTTATCTTGAATAAAGATACCTACAGGTGGGGAGTATGTCCCCTGCTCCTTCAGCCAACCCATCAGGAGCTCAAGAAAAGTTACACCAAAATCTGTGTTAGAGAGAGGAATTGAGAAGGGAGCCCTCTTGCTGCTTGTATGAGTTCCATTCGTTGTGTCCACAGTGAAGTCTCTCTTCAGAGGCTCGGTATGTTAAGGCAAAGCACTGCCGAGCCCAGTCAGGGGCAGGCAGCGATCTCCAGCTCTGGGCTTCGCTGTTCTTTGCAGTGAGGGCACGGAGGCACCTCAGCTGGGACCCCCCGTGGCTGCGCTGGGAGCTGGGGCTGCAGAGCAGGGGCAGCTCCTGCCCCGGAGAGTTACCGGGTTAAATAGAAATGATGAGCGAAGCAGGGGGAGGAACATGCAAATAGCTGTGCACCAGGACAGCAAGAGAACCAGCCAGGATGCTGCTGCACCTCCAGGCCAGTGCTCTGTGCACTGAATGACAGTGCCTTAGGAAGGAAAGAAAAAAAAAAGGGGGGGAAAATGAAATAGAGATAGTAAATCTGCTCCTTTGTTTTGAGAGGGTCAACATTCTGGCATTACTAATGCACTCCCAAGACTTAATTCTTGATGATTTACCTCAGTCCTACAGAACATTTATTAATATATATTGAAAAAGCAGTGTCCAGAGTGGACTCTGTGTGGATTGAGATTTTCTGGAACGTTAGAAAAATCCTCCAGATGGCAGAATAGCTGCTTCAGTGGACATGCAGTAGGTGGAGATACAGATTTATCCCTCACTGCAAAACATTCCTGTGTTCGAGTTGGTATCTGATTGAGCAAATGGATTTTTGAAAACAATTTTGATCAGAGCCTGTGGGAAATTACACAGTTAAAGTAATATTTGCTTGTTTTGTTCAGGGTGCTGTTTGAGTACCTTTATTCTATTCTTAAACAACTAGAAGTCAGAATTGAACTTATTTATGTGTGGAGTGGCTTAAAAGTTTTCATTGACAGTATAAAGAAGGTGGATATAATGTGAGTGTGTCAGATGTTTCCAGGTCATGTTGTGCATTCCATTTATTACTGCCCAGCACAGCAGTAGTGGTAGGAAAGCTTTAAAATTAAACAGAACATGAAGTACTTTGTACACTGTAATTGCTAAGGAAAATGAAATCTCCTCTCCCTTTAGAAGTCTCCCTTGCTTATTGTCTCTCAGTGAAGTTCTGTGGAAACATAAATTTGATACAGAATTTGTGATGTATCCCTTCTTCATATGCTTTGACTCTTCTCGTGCCTGTCATCTCACATTCTTCAAGAGACATCTCTAGGTAATGCATAATTGCTTTGTATTTTCTGGATTTCTCATTCATTAGCCAGTAATAAGGACTTAAACTTCAAAAGTGGAGGTCTGTTATGGGTTCACCCAGGTGGGCCTAGATTTGGGCTCTGAAGTTTGGACTAGGCTGAAGCTGTCAGCTGACTTGAGCTGGGCTGAGCTAACAGCTGACCTCTCCTAGCCAGTAATTTTGTGTTCCATCCCACATTATGGCATCATCTCCAGGGAAGTAGGAACCAGTGTGGGAGTGGTTAAGGCAGTCGCTTCTCAGCCTCCTCTTGGGAGGACACACGATGCTGTCCCAGGGGGGTTGGAGAGGACCAGGCCCACCACTGGCTCACAGGGTACCTCAGGAAAGTAAAATGTGTTGTTCTGGGTCTCTCCTTTCTGCTTGGGTTTGTCTCCCTGGGGAATAAGCTTCTTCTTAAGTAATGTGTAGTTAGGACAGTAGAAGTTGTGTGTTCGTTAAGAAGTTGAGGTGGAGAACTTGTTGTTGCAAACTTGTGTGAGTGTATATTTGTACTCTCTTCTAATTGTCTCTTTCTTTCAGTGAAAAATATATGTAGATTTAGTATAAATGCAGTTTGAAGTGTTTTTTTTTTCTTTCCCCTCTCTTTTCCTCCCTTTCCCTGGTGTTAGGAGGGAGGCTTTTCTCTCTGTGCTTGGGGGGGTTGGCAGTTGCTTATCTCAAACCAAGACAAGGTCATACCACAAAATTATTAAATACATTTCAAATTTCTTCTAACTAAATTTTGTTCTGGAAGCAGCAGAACAGAAGAAGATAATTTTGTAACTCTCAAAGTCCTTACACATCATCGACGTATATGCTGCAGGTAAGTGATGGTCCATCTGCCACAGAAGGAGATGGCACAGAAGGTGCCATTTTGGCACCTTCATTTCGGCTTCTTCTTTGGGGAAAGGCAGCAGATAGATGGATACATCCCTCCACTCTTGCTTCTGCATGATGGGGAATGATTTCTAAAGCCACATATTGATAAATAAACCATGAAATGCTCCCGAAAGATGCTTGTCCCGAGCTGCGCCTCGTGGCAGTGCAGGCTGTGCTGCGAGAGAGGTTGTGACACATCTGGAGGCACAGCATGTTGGCTGAAGGCAAAGAGCTCTGCAGTGGGCAGGGCCCTGCTGGCTCAGCACACGGGGCTGGCACTGAGGAGGTGCTGACACTGCGCCGTGCCCGCAGCTCCCCAGGCATCACTCCCTGCCCGGGACAGCGGAAAGCAGCAGAAAGTTGGCTCAGGAGTCGTTCATGCAAACTCGGGGGATGAGAAAGCAAAAGGGAAACCACAGGTGCCTCTCTGGAGAAGAACTTCTCCATTACAGCATTTTGGGCTGGGTGATTCCGTTCCTCTAATGAAGCTGGAGTAACTCAGGTCCAGGTTTATGCACTCTGGCAGTGGCTGTGCTTGGATGTCAAGAAATATGAAAAATTACACAATTTGATCTGAATTTTCATAGCCTTTGTAAATCCACAGAGCTTTTTCAGATTAGCTCTCATTCTTTCTATCCATTCTTATCTTTTTTGCTAAATCCAGGGGGATCAAAAAAGGAGGGAAAGGAACACATGAACATATTTTCCAGCCATTATTTATCTCAGTATGCAAACACATCATGTGATTTTTTCCCATTGGTAAAAAGAAAAATTTGGAACACTTGAACAACTCAAGTCTTATATAATTCTTTTTTTTTTTTGCTTTATCATGGATTTTATAGTTCGGTGTCTTGGGTTGAACTGGCAAGTAAAATTTGAAATAAGTGCTGAAAGTGTGAAAAATTCATAAATATTTTTTAGATGAATGGCTTATTACATTTACTTAGAGCACTAAAACCAATCTAGAGGTTATTTATTTGGTCGGAATTCTAAGCAAAGAGACAGACCCTGGGACCTGGCACTTGTAAATAGTTTGCAAACCAACAATAAATATGATTTAAAAGCATTAATTCCTGCATTAATTTCAAAAGGGCTTGTATAGTTGCTGAAAATACAAACAAAAATGCTGTTAAAATGAAAAATCCCATTTGATGCAAACTGCTTTTCTGTGTTCTATATCTGGACCAAAATAAGCAAAGTGTGTACAAATAAAGTCTTCCTTGAGTATGTTTTGTGTTTGACTGACACACCTTATCTGCCAAAGTACTGCTTCAACAATTCAAAATGAAAGGCTGCAAAGTGTGGCTCTCTTTTGAGAAAACGAAGTTTGCAAAGGCAGACTGTCAGTGTGTGCTGCAGGGAGGGGCTGCAGTGGGGAGGGGGAAAGGCAGAAATCACCAATGTGGCAAAATACTTAAAAAGCTTTGCCTAGATATATCTACAGTGTATAGTACCTCAAAAGTAAAACTGCACCCCATTAAACAGTACATAGTTAAAGAAATTAAAAGCCAATGACCAGATGCTGTTTCTCTTGTGATTTGTTTGTAGAAATGACATTAAATGGTGAACAGGCTGTATTGATAATTAAGTACATCTCACTATGTATATGACGTGGTTTGATTGTGGTTTAACCTCCATATCTCTCAATATTTGGAAGCTGTAAACAGAGATACTTGGAAAGAAAGCAGGAAACACTTCCCAAATTATTTTGAAATATATTTGCTTAGAAAATATTCTTGTTGATGCAGAATAGGAGAGTTAATTGTTCTGCTTGGAGTTATTTAATATTTATTTTAAGGCTCAAATTCAAAATGTAACAGGCAGACATTTCAATTATTAATTCACAGGTTTTAACTCATCACCACGAGCACAGATGACAGGCACGGAGAGGACTGCAGGATTTTAGCAAAAGGCTACGAGGCAGTTTAGAACAGAAAGGGAATGGCTTAAACTATGTTTAGATAAGTTGGATATATTCGAGTTGGCAGTTCCTGATGGAATTCTTCCTAGACCACTTACAGAAGTATCTGAAGGAATTTCTGAAGCATTAGCAATTATCTTTGAAAACCTACAGAGGATGAGGGGGAGAGGTCCCAGTGCTTTGAGATGCACATAATCCAGCATGTCCTTTTAGACAGGAGAAAAGGAAGAGCTGAGGAATTTTAGACAAAGGACTTTCACTTATAGCAGCAATATACTTGACCAAACTTTTGAACAACCATCTTGAGAATAATAAGGTGGTAAAAACATTGAATGTACCTTTGTTATGTACAAATTATATCAAGCCAAGTGCCTTCCTTTTTTCAGTAGTTAAGTAGCTTTGTAGATGAGGGAAAGTCCAAGTGGTGTTGTACGTCTGACTTTGAACACCACTCGACATAACATGAGGTCAGAAAAGGAATCCACTGTCCAACTGTTCAAAACAACATGTTCAGCACAGAGCTGTGAGAAAGGGGAACAGCTCAGAGGGGCTCAAAGGCCTTCCATCCCTGTGAGGACAGTTTCCCTGCACACTTTAAGGGAGCAGAGAGTGTGCTTATAAAACATCTGAATGATAACAAGCTGAAACTGTTTCTAAATCCTTTGAGAGGCTGGAATTTGGAATGATCTTGATTAATTGAAGAAATAATCTGAAATCAATAAGATGTAATTCAGTAAATGCAAAAGCAAAGAGTAAATCAGATGCAAAACATAAAATGAAGAATAACTGGTTGGCAGCAATAATGCAAAGGATGAATGGGGAATTGTGGTTTGCTGCAAACTGAGTGTGTCAACACTGTGATGTTGTTTCAAAAAAAAGCAAACATTGTTCTGCAATATATTCATAGGCTTTTCAGTATCAGATGTATTAATGAGACCTCCTCTGAGGTCAGGAGTTATGTACTTGCTTTTTGGTTCTGCCCTTAGGAAGAAAACAGATACTTTAGTGTACAGCAAATATGGTATGTTTAGAAAAAAAATGCCAGACAGGCTTTGCTAAACCTAGAAAAGGGAAAAAGAGAACAGACCTCAGTTTTCAAATAGGTAAAAAGCTGCTGAAACATAAAGAGCACCCATTGTTCCTGAGGTCCACTGGCTGTAGGGGCAGAGATGTAAAGTGCTTTGTTTGCAGCAGAAGTGACAGACACAGGTCAGCGCAAAATTCAACATTTTGCCTTCAATCCCCCTCTCACATTTAAGCAAAGTCATGAACTGTGGGTTTTGCTGAGGTGCACGTGCTCAAGGCTGTGTTTTGGAGATTTTTGAAAACAAGTCTGAAAAACGCCTCTGGGAGGTTTAGCTGTGTTTGTCTGGACAGAGAGAGAGAGAGGGAGGGCTAAATCACACAGAACCTTGTCATGGATTTTGCTCCTCGGCCTCACCTGGTTCTTACCATTCATCCTCGCCAGGTGATTTGCTGTGATCACATGAGGGATGTGGGTTCCCAGCAAAGATGGTAGTGGGCAGAGCAGCACCTCCAGAACAATTCCTGTGACTCCCAGCTTGCTCCTAATGGCTCCCTGGGAGAAAGGAATGGACCTTGGCCTGGGTGAATTGTCCTTTAGGCTGTCAGTCAAGCCCTGATGGGCTGGACATTCTCTTGACATCTCTTGCAGCCCCTAATTCTGTGTTTCTCTGGTTATTTAAATGTCATTTTCTGTGGTCAGACTTACAGGCCAAAACAGCAAGTTCTATTTAGACTTTTCACTTTATGGTTCATTGACTGAAAACACATTCTGGTCTGTTGATTACTGTGGATGATAAACATGTAGCTAGTTAGCATTTGAGAAGGAAAAAAAGTACTCCTTCAGCATTCAGGTTAAAATAATTTTTCATTTTTGTGTTCATATGTTTCCGTAAAACAGAAAATGTATTTTTAAACTTGGAGAGGTTTAGAATATTAAACAAATTATGTTTAAATATTGCTACAGTTGGTGAGATAAAAATATGTGAAATCTGAAGCTGTATGGTAAGGTAAGCAAACCATAACCCTAACCCCAACCTCTTGCATGCATCATTTCCATATTATTAAAAAAAAACCCAATTGTGACTCCAGCCAGTAATATTTAATGGTTGACTCATGTTAGTGTTTGAAATTAGTGTTTCACTAAAAATCCTTAGCAGGCTGTTCCATACACAGATGTGTCACTGAGGACCTGCACTCCACAATCCCTCTGACTTTCCAGTGAATGTCATGCTGGCTTGGTACTGGAAGGACCAGTCCCTCAGCTGTATCCTGGTGATACATCAAATGGATGCAGTGATTTGGACTGTTTGAGAACCTGTTCTGTGACCTACTGTAGGCACCTTGAGTTCTGCAGTGAGCCTTTAGTAGCAGCTGACCACAATCTGCTTTCACAGGACCAATCTGCCCAAGTTAGCTGCATTCCTGGGTGCTCAGAATCCAGGCAGGTGTGTAGGGCAAGCCTGTATTGATGCTGGGGTTTGGAGTGTAATGCACTGAAATATGTGAGTGGAACTCTCTCATGTGAATGTTGTGAGTGGCATGGATTCCCTGTCTGGTTATATTACAAAACATTCCCTGTTACTGTAGCAATCAGCAGGCTAATCAAGCAGAGAGTAGAAATCTTTCCTTAAAAGTGACATTAAAGCATTTTTTATCCCCTGCTGTTTTGATTTAACAGTAAACAAGATGATAGAATGGTTGTATTCAGACCTTCAGCCTAGAATATTTTGAAGAGAGGGAGAACATCCTTAGAGGTCACAGATTTGGAAGCTGGGTGATGCTCTTAGAGAATGACTGCATTGGAGTACATGGAAATACTGCATCTCCATGGGACAGTGTCCTTTGCTCAGTCATGTACTACTTAAAGTAAAAGGGCTTTTAGTTTAGTGTAGGCAGAACAATTAGGATTCCTGTAGGGGGAGGTGTGTAATTATTTTGGAAAATAAGAAACATCATCAAGAAGTTTCTTAACATCTCTGCTAATTTTCTCACTGTTGAATTTCCCCATTTTTGATGTGTTTTCTTTAACACCAGGTATTTCTGGTTCCTATCTTCAGTCCTCTTCTAAGGGACCAAAAATCTTACAGAAGTGGAGAAGATCTCCTACAAGATAGTGTTAAAAGCATTGATAATAGCAGAAAAGAAGCTACACAGCTGGTAGAATATAACAGTAGAAATAATTTATGCATGTTGTGGTATGAGGAAGCTCTTTCCCTTTCACTGACATGTAAACATCTGATTCAAAGCTGAGTTCCAGCAGTGGGAGAAATTTGGTTTTGGTGCATTGTTGAAGTATTTATTTTGTTATTGATGAAAAAAGACAGAGGGAAGCAAGAACACTTCCTGGAAAAAGGTGGAATAGAAAAATATAGAGGTTCAGTGGACTTTCTCACTCAAATGTCATACTTGAAATGCTGGTGTAGAAGATAGTTGCCTGAGAGGAGTTTTTTTCTGGAATATTACATATTTCTCAGTTTAAATAGTAAAGGTGAGAAAATGCCCAAGGAAACAGAGTCTTAGAAACTGCAATACACCAGATCCCTGAGCTTAAATTAATGCTCATACTCAGGCCAGCAGAAGGGTTTGTCCTACACCCTTGTGCCAGCCCTTTGGTGAGGGAAGCTCCTCAAAGCCCCTCCCCATCTCCTGCCTGCCCCTGTCCCATGGGCTGGCTGTCCCTGCAGTGTGTTCCACTGTCCCTGCATTGTGTCACTGCCCTGTCCCTGTTCCATGGCCTGTCTGTCCCTGCATTGTGTCACTGCCCTGCCCCCTGTCCCATGGGCTGGCTGTTCCTGCAGTGTGTTCCACTGTCTCTGCAGTGTGTCACTGCCCTGCCCCCTGTCCCATGGCCTGTCTGTCCCTGCAGTGTGTCACTGTCCTGCCCCCTGTCCCATGGGCTGGCTGTCCCTGCAGTGTGTTCCACTGTCTCTGCAGTGTGTCACTGCCCTGCCCCTGTCCCATGGGCTGGCTGTCCCTGCAGTGTGTCACTGTCCTGCCCCTGTCCCATGTGCTGGCTGTCCCTGCATTGTGTCACTGCCCTGTTCCATGGGCTGGCTGTCCCTGCAGTGTGTCACTGTCCTGCCCCTGTCCCATGGCCTGTCTGTCCCTGCATTGTGTCACTGCCCTGCCCCCTGTCCCATGGGCTGGCTGTTCCTGCAGTGTGTTCCACTGTCTCTGCAGTGTGTCACTGCCCTGCCCCCTGTCCCATGGCCTGTCTGTCCCTGCAGTGTGTCACTGTCCTGCCCCCTGTCCCATGGGCTGGCTGTCCCTGCAGTGTGTTCCACTGTCTCTGCAGTGTGTCACTGCCCTGCCCCTGTCCCATGGGCTGGCTGTCCCTGCAGTGTGTCACTGTCCTGCCCCTGTCCCATGTGCTGGCTGTCCCTGCATTGTGTCACTGCCCTGTTCCATGGGCTGGCTGTCCCTGCAGTGTGTCACTGTCCTGCCCCTGTCCCATGGCCTGTCTGTCCCTGCATTGTGTCACTGCCCTGCCCCTGTCCCATGTGCTGGCTGTCCCTGCATTGTGTCACTGCCCTGTCCCATGGCCTGTCTGTCCCTGCAGTGTGTCACTGCCCTGCCCCTGTCCCATGTGCTGGCTGTCCCTGCATTGTGTCACTGCCCTGCCCCTGTCCCATGTGCTGGCTGTCCCTGCATTGTGTCACTGCCCTGTTCCATGGGCTAGCTGTCCCTGCAGTGTGTGGCACTGTCCTGCCCCCTGTCCCATGGGCTGGCTGTCCCTGCAGTGTGTCCCACTGTCCCTGCAGTGTGTCACTGCCCTGACCCCTGTCCCATGTGCTGGCTGTCCCTGCATTGTGTCACTGCCCTGTTCCATGGCCTGGCTGTCCCTGCAATGTGTGGCACTGCCCCGCCCCTTGTCCCATGGGCTGGCTGTCCCTGTAGTGTGTCCCACTGTCCCTGCAGTGTGTCACTGCCCTGACCCCTGTCCTATGGGCTGGCTGTCCCTGCAGTGTCCCACTGTCCCTGCAGTGTGTGTCACTGCCCTGCCCCTGTTCCATGGCCTGGCTGTCCCTGCAATGTGTGGCACTGCCCCGCCCCTTGTCCCATGGGCTGGCTGTTCCTGTAGTGTGTCCCACTGTCCCTGCAGTGTGTCACTGCCCTGACCCCTGTCCCATGTGCTGGCTGTCCCTGCAGTGTGTCACTGCCCTGTTCCATGGCCTGGCTGTCCCTGCAATGTGTGGCACTGCCCCGCCCCTTGTCCCATGGGCTGGCTGTTCCTGTAGTGTGTCCCACTGTCCCTGGAGTGTGTCACTGCCCTGACCCCTGTCCTATGGGCTGGCTGTCCCTGCAGTGTCCCACTGTCCCTGCAGTGTGTGCCACTGCCCTGCCCCTGTCCCATGTCCTGGCTGTCCCTGCAGTGTGTCCCACACCCTGCCCCACTGAGGGCTGGCAGGAGCTGGGTGGACCCTGAGCATGGCACATCAGTGGTTTGTCCTGGCCCTGTTCCTGTCCTCATGTCCTGCCATTGTCCCACCAGCTCTGGAAGAGGGCCCTGCTGTGGCTTGCAGTGCACGTTGAAATACAGGCTCTGTGGTCTTCCTGTACCAGAAAACAGAGCAATTTTGTGCAAATTTTGAGCACGTGCTATGCAGCTGAATCTAGTAAACTATAACTACATTCTGGAACACTCTAGAGAGCAGGTAAATAGTCTGTGTCACTGTTTATGGTCACAAACGAAGCTGCCACATCAGCTGAGGAAGCAACTGTGTCCTGGGCTGGAGTCCTTTGCTCCTGATCCCTGTGTAATACAGTGAATGCAGCAGTACTTCTGAACTGGAAACAAACATGGACATGAATGTCCTAGAGGAAGCAAAGGATATATTTTGATGATTCCCCACTGCATTTGCAGAGCCAGAAAGTGGTTGGCAGTAATAAGATACGAGCGTCAAGAGAGACTAAAAAGATACACGGGGCATTAACAAAATCTGCATCACTGCTTCTGCTGATTGCACTGAGAAATCTCAGAGAGAACTGCTGTAAGTAGCAGGATATTCCTGTGGTAAGGAGTCCCTTAAACACATCTGTCCGGTTCTATTTCATTTCACCTGGGTGCTTGTGTGTGATCACTTTGTCCCATGTGGTGCTTTCCTTCGTGCCTCTGTACTTGCTCTGTTGTGCCTCTGCAGCTCGGTCTGTATTTGCCTGTGTTAGCAGCAAACTTGGAGAACATCTCGGTACAGAAATCAATGAAGTCAGCTCCTGTTCTCTGCAGTGGTTGTGTAACTGGAGCTGTGGCAGTATCTGCTGGACAGGCATGGCTGGGAGGGCACTCACTCTGCTTAGGTGGGTCCTGGGAACTCAAAGAAAGGTTCTGGTGTGCAAGCTGGGAAAGAATATGACTGGCTAGAAATCAGGAAGGTTATATTCTGTAGAAGAAATTTGGAAGATGACAGAGCCAAATTTCTGGAATGCTGAAGTAGAGGAAAAAACCCAAGTAGGCACCTTTCTAGTGACCACAAACAAGCCCACAGCTGTCAGAACCATACTGTGTACTCCCCCACTGCTTCCCCATGGTGACAGATGTCCTACTTTTGCAATCCAACACTCTGGTCATGCTAACTTATGAATTATACAAGGAAAAAACACAAAAATCAGTTCACCCATCACTGAAAAGGAGCTACCTCTAGGCTGCAAAATTGTCACTGTTTAATGGTGTGGGACAACTGTATAGAGCATTTATGACTTCAGGAAAATATTAAGCATCAGATAACTCTTCAGTTTTTAAAAATTACTGTTGTATGCATGGGAACACAAACACATATGCACTGGGTTTCCATGGCCATGCATTTCCAAGACACTTTTTCCTTTATCTGATTGAAAGCAGGGCCTTACTGCCCTATCCAGTGTTGACCTGGGGGAAAAACTGACTTCCTAGATCATGACCGTGAGCATTTCTAGTAACAACTGCACCTTCTCCCTGCTGACCTTTCATGCAAATAGATAGTCAAGGTAATCCTGGGTAGTTTAAAGGAAACAGTGAATGACTTTTCCAACAACTCTGATAGCAAAAATATACTTGCTGTGATTTATGAAAATTTAAAATCTTTTGGGCTTAGGGGATCAAACTTTATGCATACTTAGTAGCTTTTTTTTTTGCATTATTTATATCTTCAACTGCAAACAATAGCAGTATTTATACTTGGGATATAAATTGTGCAGTTCAACATGGCCTGAGCTAGTTGTCTGCAGAATAAACTTTCACCAAGCTGAAAGATGTAAAAATACATAACAAAAGATGTTCTGAGAAAATATTTGAATGGAGAAAAGTACATAGGAGTGGCAGACCAATCCTGGAAAATTTTGTGCAGTACTATTTTCCAGTGATGAACAAAATAAAACTGGCAAACTTTCAGGTTCTGGGGCTTGAACTTGGGTGGGAATGATATTTTAATATAACTGCCTTTCCCACTTGCATAAGAAGTAGCAAATGCTCAAAAGTTGTGAAAGGAAGAAATGGATTTAACTCTTCCAGTTAACTGAACAAAGTGAAAAGCTTTAGACTTCCTTTACTCATTTTCATGCAGGATAACAATTATCATTTCATATGTTTGGCAGTAGTTAATACATCCATTATTATTGTTAGTTATGCACAAACAGTTTTGGTTTTAGTTTAAGTATTCCAGTACACACATAGCAGAAAATTTAGGTGTGTCCTCTCCTGTTCTTTTCCTTTCCTTCTTCTCTCATTGCCCTCCCATTCTCTCTTCATGGTGTAATCCCCCAGTTCCATAGGCACATCCCATGGAGTTCCACAGACATATATAGCATTCTGGACAATAAAAATCCGAAGATTTTGGTGGCTTTGCCACAGGTCAGTGTTTGTGGAAATGCTCAGCCACTGTCTTGCTCTTCATTTTCTGTGTAAGAAGTGTAAGATTCCTGCTCTACCCTTTCCTCCATATTCTCTCGAGGATAAATGCCATACATGGTTTCCTGCAATCCTAGCAGTAATTTCTTTGCACAGGGCCTGGTGGGAGAAGAAACAGTTTGCAGATGACATTTACAGAATGAGATGATGGCACATGTTTGGGACTAAATGCAGTTGTCAGACACTAATTGATTCACTTGTCAACCTCTTGCTCTGCATGTAAAGTGGATGTGGAGAATTGTAGCTTGCAACTTGTCTGGGGCAAGGCTGTTTCCACTGTTTGGATATTCTTGATAATTGTCTGTCTGCATTTTGTGAACTACAGTAGACTAAGAGATGGGAAATAGTTGTTTTTAGAGGTTTCAGTTTTGATATACTTTTAATGGTCACAGAATTGTAGAATGGTTTGAGTTGGAAGGGAGCATAAAGATCATTCTAGTTTCAACCCCCTGCTATGGGCAGGGACACCTTTACTAGACCAGATTGTTCAGAACCCCATCCAACCTGACCTTGGACACTCCCAGGGATGGGGCAGCCACAGCTTCTCTGGGCAACCTGTACCAGTCCCTCACCACCCTCACAGTAATGTATTTCTTCCCTATATCTAATCTAAACCTACCCTCCTTCAGTTTGAAACCATTGTCCCTTGTCCTGTCACTCCATGCCCTTGTAAATAGTCTCTCTCCATCTTTCTTCTAGGCCCCCTTCATGTACTGGAAGGCCACAATTAGATCACCCTGAAGCCTTTTCTTCAGGCCGAATAAGCCCTATTCTCTCAGTCTTTCCTTGTGGGAAAGGTGTTCCATCCCTCTAACCATCCTGGTGACCTCCTCTGGACTTGCTCCACCAGGTCCATGTCCTTCCTGTGCTGGGGACCACAGAGCTGGATGCAGCACTGCAGGTGGGGTGTCACCAGAGCAGAGCAGAGGGGCAGAATCCTCTCCCTCACCTGCTGCCCACACTGCTTTGGATGCAGCCCAGGATACACAATTGTCTTTCTGGGCTCCAGGTGCACATTGCTGGGTCATTTCCAGCCTCTCATCCATCAGCATCCCAAGGCCTTCTCAGCATGGATGGATACTGGAGGTTGTCCAGACATAGGTACAGGACCTTGCATTTTGTGTTGTTATTAAACTTCATGAGATTCCCATGGGGTCACTTCTCCATGTTCTCCAGGTCCCTCTGGATGGCATCCCTTTGTCTGTGTCATTAGAGAAGATAATAAATTACACTGGTTCCAGTACAGCCCCCTGAAGGACACCACGTGTCAGTGATGTGCACTGGGACTCTGAGCTGTTGGCCACTCAGATGAACAGAAATCTTGTTGCTTCTATCAAAGTAAATGTGTCCATATAATGCAGTGGGATATATAACTTCAAGTGCTGTCATTGCAAACTGTCTTTTGGAATTTCTGGTGAAGCTTTGATTAGGACAGCCAGAGTTGAGATTCCTTTCTGGATAGATGCTGTGCTTGAATGACCTTAGCAGAGAAAAAAAAAAATCCTGTCTTGAAATGTTCTAAATGTATGAACAGGAAATGCATACTTTTCACTCTAATTCATTCAATGAACTTACTATAAAAATAACCTGCCACTGCTGTAAGGTTAATGGGGCAGAGAATTTTCACAGGAGTTGGGCTGACTTCAGCAATTCTTTCATCCTCTTTCCCCCAGACCATGTGGTGTTTCCCATGGCAGAGTGGGCTCAGACTGTGTTGAGAAATGCAGAACTGTGTGGATGCACATGTGCATGTGAAAGCAGGAGTGTTTACTTTCCAAGGAATTGAAATGCATAAGAGAATAAATATGCTTTTTTCATATATTGTTGCATCTGCCATAGCCAATTGATCCTTAGTACCTAATAACAAACATGTTCCTTGGGAAAATGAGAAGCATAACTATCCTACACTTCTTGAGCCCCTGTCTTTGTTCAAAACCTTACTGATGCTCCCTCCAGCTTCCTCCAGAGCACTCCCAACTTTTTTGCTTATTGCTGCAGTGCCACACAGTAACTGAGAAGTGGCTATGAAGCTGTTTAAGTCACCCTCACAAAGACTTCAAATCCAGCCTCTTTAGTATATTGCAGCCAGCAAATTAAAAAATCAGATTCCACTTTATTATCAATTACATATTTACAAAATGCTTTCCTAGTGCTTTGGCATGCATGGCATGAAGAAAGATGAGCCTTTGCACTTTTTCTTTCCTGAGCATTTTTTATGCAGATTTCTCCTGCTATAGGATTACGAGCTGGCAGAATAATGCCTGGCAGGAATTGATAAAGAATTGCAACATGAATCCCTGCAGGGCACATTGGGGCAAGTTTGTTATAGGAACAGTCTTCCTCTGTTTACATGAACAAAAGTGGGTTTGACAGTTTCCCTGATCAGCAGCTTTGGGAGTGTATGAACTCACTGTTGTTCTCTGCGGCTTTTCTACAGCTTTCTCGACGGTAGCAACAATCTCTCTTTTCAAACTGTTCTCTTTCAGAGTGTTGTCAGCCTGGGTTGGAGCAGGTGATCCTTGAGGTGCCCTTCTGTGATTCTCACTGCTCTGCAGTACTTCCCAATGCAGAGCTTATAGGGAGGGGATCACTTGGTTTGCTTTGTACATTGATTTATAAATGAGAGCAAGTGAAGAATGTAAATACTGGGGGAAAGCGTGTGGTGATTGTAGCTTAGTTTTCATAATTATTTCCATAATTATTAGTGAACAATCCATTTCAAATGAAGCTGTGCTTTGACTGAAAGCAGGTCACACCCATGGTAGTGCTAATCCAGGTACAATTCCATTGGGGGCTTCTGTTAGGGCTAAATTTCAGCCACAGTGTTACCATCATCCTTGTGTAGGCAAAGGGATCTGTGTCAGTCATATAGCTCCTCAAAGTTCACTCAGACTGATGAATCTCTGCACACTACTCCATGCTGAAAGAATGCATTTTATTTTCCAGGACTTAGTTCAGAGTTCTGCAGAGACACAGTGTAGCATCTCTATTTAAAAACGCTTTGCACTTGCTGTGCTCATGGTATTCATGTGAGCCACGTGCAAACAAGAGAAGAGTCATTCCTTTGCTTTTGGACAGTGTTTTCCTTCTGATGAGCCCACCAGAAGAGTCCTGTTGTGTTGCAGTTCTTGGTGAAGCTGCTGCCCCTCCAGGAGTGCAGCATCACCTCAGCTCTGCTGGGCCCTCTCTGGCCTGTGGCAGAATTCACAGGATGGTTCCCAGCCCAGAGCAGGAGGAAGTGTTTGCTCTCTGCAGATTAATTAGTAAGCACACAAATTAATTTGTGATTATTATTGTACAGTCTTGCTATGTTGACTTCTGACACAAGAACATAGCAATGATAATTTTACACTGGTTAATTCCACTGGCACCAAAAGAGTTACTTTTATTTATTCCATAATGAACATATCCTGACTGAGGCCCAGTGAGAAGATGGGCCAAGTTGTGCATTTTGCATTGCCAGTTACATCCCAAGAAAGATTCTAGTTCTTGATCCATTTGGCAGATTTACTCAAATCATTCTGACTTGCATAAACTCAAGGGTAGAAACTTTTTATTCTCAAGACTTTTTATTCACAAGTGACTGTGTATTTAAGAGAGAGAACAGGGGTTTTCCTCTGGATACTTTGATTTCAAAAACATCTGAAAGATTCTTTAAACATACAGGTACATTTCATTGCATACTTCCTGTTTGTGATTTTGTAGTTGTGTTTTACCCCTGTGTTTTACAAATATAATAGCAGTTGTAAGTGATTTTTATTCCCTTTCTCTTTTTTTCCTTTTTGTTCCTTTTCATTTCTTGCTCCTCAGTTTAGGGGGTGACTGCACAGAAAATTATCCTTTCAGACAGATGGAAAACAGAATTCCATTACAACAAAAAATTGCAAGGCTGTTGCAGCTATCCCTGATTGTTATGCTAAAAATAATAATTTTTCTAACCATATGCTGGGAGAATTTGCATCAAAATTACGGGGAGTGCAACAGCATTTTCCATGGTAGTATGGTTAAACTTTGAGTCCAAATTAAAAAGGACTTTAATCTGTCATTCAGCTTCTTGTTATTTGCTTTTCCTGCTACACCCACTTCCGACACTTGGAATTATGATTAAACAAAGAAGTAGCAGAATCAGTTGCAGCCAGAGATTCTTGTGTGCCCCTTCTTTTGCTTTGACTTCCTCTAATTTGCTGCTGACGCTCTTTGTGAGAACAATTGTTGTGGAAGTGGCTTTAGATTACCACCTCTTTGAAAAATTTCTGCTGCTTCTAAAACTCTTGTTTGCAAGAGTGAAAGGCAAATCCAGCTTCTGTTCTGCAAATGCTGTGATTTTGAGCAGCTCAACTACGCTGAGATGGAGGTGCAGCCAGGCAACTCCCAGTTCAGCTGCCAAGGTTCAATTCACAAGCTTCATCTCCCAAAGATGAGTGGTCACTGGGTCCAAAGTGCATGTTTAGACTATTTCCTCTCATGTCCACTACACACTCATCTACAACACTCACATCATCTTTCATAGTAAGGTTAGAAATTCAGTTCTGCAACAGGTCTTTGTGGAAGAAGAGTTTTACTCTTTCCCCAGTGCCTGTTGTAAAGCTGGTTTGACCAGGCAGTACTGTCATAAATGATACAGTAATTTCCAGGTAACTTCCACAGGGCTGTGAAGTACATGTTGGATGTGTTTTCCTCTATCTACTCCAGTCTCAGTTTACTCCCCAGGCTGCAGAACTGGAGAGAGACAAAGGAGGTGGCAGAGTACTGTTTCTCTCAGCCAGAGTTGTCCTGGATCTACAGGCACAGTCCAACCCCAAAGGGTTTTCAGACTTGGAAGCCATTTCTTTAAATGGCAGGAGATTGCACAGCTCAGAAGAACTGAAAACACAGAAATACACTTTGTAAAACAGTGGAGGGTGCAAACAGCAGACACTATTATAAAAGAGCAGTCTCTAGATGGTTTTCATTAACAAACATGAATTACTGCCTTAGGAAGGTTCACTTCATTGTGTAAGAAATAGCTTTGGTGTGTGTTGCAAAGCCATTTAAATACAGTATCACAGCATTGTGCCTGATTTAACCTCCAAGGATTAAATGGCCAGAGGGCTAAAAATGAGAACCTTATTTGTGATGGTTGTGAGACTGATATGCATTTACTCCATCATCAGGTGAGCAAGCCCTTCAGTGTGGAATTAGCCTTTTTGTGTGCAGAAACAGATGTATTTGCAAATGCTACTGTAGGAAGCTCTTTAAAAATGAGACTGAAATGCAGAGAGGAAATCATACCCCTTTATGAACGCTCTGCTTTGACAGTTTCATATCTCTAAAGCCTTTCTGCTTTTCTGCTGAGCTCATTGGGATTTCATATAACCTCGTGTCATCATTTAACTTATAGGATGTTCATTCTCTTTAGAGAATTATGCTACTGGAGCATGTTCTAATCGGCTGGTATTAGTCCTATTGTGTGGAGTATTAGCAGTAGAATGTGGGGGGGGTTGGGGCATGTGAAAAGGAGTCAGCCTTTAAATGCCAAACCAGACCAAGAGCTATTCTTCTGGTACACACAACCAGGGATTTATCAACACTGCTGCTTTTTCAGATTGTGCATATGACTCTTTTATACTCAACTATAAGTAGAAAAGACACGCAAGCACTGGTGTAACCTTAGTATGTTTTCAATACATATTAAAATAACTGGCATTTGCTTAGGGACTTCAAATTCCACATTATAAATGCAAAGAAAATGAACAAACAGTTTCTAAAGTCACAGAAATTGTAGAATTTAGTTCAAAATCTGGTTTCAAGGTATTTTGACTCAGTTATAAATCATATAAGTTCTCTCCAATCTATGAAAAAACTGTGGAGACATAGTTTGTAAAAAGTTCTGACAATACTCTCTCATTTATTACTTTTAGAATTGGATAATATTGCTTAGGTGCAGATAAAAGTGTTTGTGTCTGCAGGTGACTGTGGACCTGGTTAAAGCTGCATTAGATAGATCTCAACTATATATTACCTTCTAAACCTGTCCATTTGGACTGAAATAGTCCATTCATTTTGTTGCCATTCATTTTGTTGCCTAAAATTTCTGTTTTGGAAAGGCTAAGACTTTGGGGATTTGTTGACTTACTTGGTTTGAGGGGATTATGGGTTCTCTTATTTGAACAACTCTAAAACCATAAACTGAAATCTCACCTGTAAAGAATCATTTCCAAGTGAGAGTGGGTAAGAACTGGCTGTGCCTGCTCTGTGAGCACGTGGGCTCTGACTGCCGAGTGTTTGCAGCAGAGTTGTTGTCTTTGTTTTGCTGAGCTCATGATTGTGCATCCAGGAAAGGATGTCCTTTGTAGACACGTCCCTCATTAACTCTGCAGTGAGCTGGTCTGCCAAGGTCAAGGTTAAGGTGGGGAGTTTTACAGCTGTGTAAGACCATTCATCCAGGCTTCAGAGCAAGCAGGATAGAGAATCCTTTCCTGCAGCTTGGCTGTAATCATAACACATGCAGATAAATTAATTTTCAGTTAAGAATAATGGTGTTTTTACAGTCAGCTATTGCAAGGCAATCCCTAGTAATATAGCAGAATTGGAAGGAAGACTACTTAATTCTGAATAGCTGCAAGAGGCAGTAAGATTTTGACTGTGCCATCATTCAGACAGATGTTATTACTGTGCAGGACTCCAGGGATGCAGACTGATAATGTGGTTTCTGCTCAGAGGTCCTACAACTCCAGGAAAAGATGAGAGACAAGTGATGGCACAGAAGGGTCAGCATGGGAAACAAGGACACAGTGTGGTCAGTGTGAGAGGAAAGCTCTCAACACACCTCCTGCCTAATGCCTGCCAAGCTTTTGTAGACAAAGAGAAGTTAAGGAGAGTTTTCTTGCAGGGAGCTCTTTTCAAGAATGAAGGAGGTACAAAATTGCTGGTGTGAAAACTTAACAAACCTTAATAGAGACATTTTAGCCAAAGCAGAGGGGAGAGCTGCCATTTCAGTGTTTAAAGAGGTCTGATTGATAAGTGGACTGAGGAAGTGTCCATGTAAGTGAAGAATGTGAAGACCATGGAAATAAAGACAAACTTTTTACTCTTCCTTTACTGAGAGCAAATTGCAAATTTTTCTTACAGTGGCAGTTGTCAGACATCTATAAAGTTTTTCTTGCTACACGTATGTGTTTAAATACACTAGAAAAATAAGAAGTTGTTGTAGTTTGGGATTATTATGTAAATTCTCTCCCCTGCCACTTAACTCCCCAGGACAGCGGTTAACAAAAGAAGCAGTTAACTGTTGATCGCTGGGGTGGGGGCAGGTTTGTCTCTTTTGGTTTCTTTTTTTGGGATTTCTCCGGAGTCTTGGCTCGGCGGAACGGGGGAGTGGGGGCTCGAAGGAGGCAGCTGCCCTGCTGGTTACTGCTGGGGTTTTTCCTGGCTGTCTTGCCGCTGCCCACCTTTACAGTCAGCTATTGCAAGGCAATCCCTAGTAATATAGCAGAATTGGAAGGAAGACTGTACTTAATTCTGAATAGCTGCAAGAGACAGTAAGATTTTGACTGTGCCATCATTCAGACAGATGTTATTACTGTGCAGGACTCCAGGGATGCAGACTGATAATGTGGTTTCTGCTCAGAGGTCCTACAACTCCAGGAAAAGATGAGAGACAAGTGATGGCACAGAAGGGTCAGCATGGGAAACAAGGACACAGTGTGGTCAGTGTGAGAGGAAGGCTCTCAACACACCTCCTGTCTAATGCCTGCCAAGCTTTTGTAGACAAAGAGAGGTTAAGGAGAGTTTTCTTGCAGGGAGCTCTTTTCAAGAAGGAAGGAGGTACAAAATTGCTGGTGTGAAAACTTAACAAACCTTAATAGAGACATTTTAGCCAAAGCAGAGGGGAGAGCTGCCATTTCAGTGTTTAAAGAGGTCTGATTGATAAGTGGACTGAGGAAGTGTCCGTGTAAGTGAAGAATGCGAAGACCATGGAAATAAAGACAAACTTTTTACTATTCCTTTACTGAGAGCAAATTGCAAATTTTTCTTACAGTGGCAGTTGTCAGACATCTATAAAGTTTTTCTTGCTACACATATGTGTTTAAATACACTAGAAAAATAAGAAGTATATTTTATAGTTTTTGAAAATGCTTTACAGTGCTTTTAATTGAACAGGAAAACCCTTGAATAACTAAACCCCAAATTCTATCAGTTCAGAGTCTGGTTAATGCTGACATTTCTAAAGCATGCTCTCTTTACAGAGACTACTTTGAGCAGCTTATAATAGCAGAGCTACTCAGATCGTAGCATGGATGAAAGACATTATTCCACTGGGAGTCTTAAATTTAAACTAGTCATCTCTGCTTTGGCTTTTGAAATATGACAAGAGAATCAATGAGTGCTGCTGTTAAATGTCTGAGGGAGCCTTTGGCTTTCTGACAGTCTAAATATTAACAGTTTTGAAGTCTCTTCATACCAAAGGACTATTAAGATGAAACAGTAGCTTTAAATTAAGTACCATAATTCCCTCAATTTATCCTGAAGGAGAGAAGTAATTAGGCTTGTTTATTTGAGAGAAATGAGGATCAAATTAGAGGGAATGCCCCTAAACTGACCCTGTGATTAAGTTGAGTTTATCAGAGACTTCATATTTTTCAGCATTTTACCTCCCACTCTTTTAACCATGTTCCCTCTTGGTGCTTAAACTGAAAAATGCCAAACCATGAACTAAAGTTATGTATTTTCCTGTTAGCAAAGTCAATGATCCCATGCTTCAGAAATCATACATCCTCTTTTTCTTCTATAAAGTTACATACAATATTGCAGCAAAGATTTTGAACTGTGTGGTACAGAATAAAGGCAGCAGTCTGTTTTTTTGTTGTAGGGTGGGACTCCTCTGACTCTTCACTTTCACCACATTCTTATTCTTCTGCATCACTCCAGGTGAAAGTAGCACTTTACTCTGATGACCAAATCCACGAAGCTGCAAAAAACGAGGATTTTTAACACTGTAATGAATTAATTACCAAACAATAGAGTGTCAATATAGCTGTCTTTTGGGCACATTGCTACCCTGTCCCTTGCCACAGGCAATGCACTGAAATGAAGAATTCTGAATGCTTTGTCTGTAGGCCTTGCTGTAGCACCTTAGATCTGAATCAGTTCCCAGTAATATGATTTAGGGGCAACTCTGCTGCAGTTGGTGCTAATGACCATCAGTGAGAAGAAAAGCAGAAGGAATTCCAGGGCCTTGGAAGTCATTAATACCAAAAAACCTTGAAAAATTATTTTTTTAAATGAAGATTTCTGATTTCTCTACTGGCTTTCCTTATACCCGTTGTTAAGTTTACTAAGTAATTTCATTGATCTTTAAGAATAAAATTCACAAAGCCATTTAAAGAAACTGCTATGATAGCTTTTCCACATTTCCCTGATGAATACTTCACACTTCCAGCAGATTTCTTCTGCTTCTATTTCTAGTGAGGGCATGCAACTCATTCCATATTTAAAGAGCATTCAGCAGCATAGCTCCAAGCCAGGCAGTGGCCCTGTTTGAGAAGAAGCAGCTTTGTTGAAAGCCAACTCTGTCTTTGCTTTGTGGTGTCAGGGCTTTGGAGGCAGGTCATCTGCATGTGAAGAAGTGGAACCTGGTGAAGGCATTAAAATGACCCAATAATTTTATTTCTGGATTTGTCACCTTCTGTGCCACTTGTCCAAGTGGTTGGAGCTCCCTCTAATTTTTTTTTTGTTTCCTTCCTCTTCGGATGGTAGGCAGTTGGAGGCAAGGCTGATTCTCACTGTGTTGAGATGTTTCAGTGGTGTAAACACAGAGCTTTATTGGTTCAAGTGTCACGTGATGGGGAGGTGTGTTTGGGTAGATGCAGTGATGATGCTCCCTTGTGAGGGCAGAATAAGATGGTGATTGTTAAATGTGTTGTGTTTTATGTGCCATGTGCAGTTATTTACATGTGGGTGTGTGGGGACAAAATGGATTTGCTTTTTCATTTATATGAGGAAGAGCACAGGAGGAGGATCAGAATATCAGTCTGTGGAGGAGAAAACACTATTTCAGTCCATGTCAGTGTGGTAAGTCCAGGCCCTTCAGATTTCTCTCTCTCAGCTGTTTGTCAGGCAGCCCCTGAAAAATGGCACTCTCTTCTCTCTGACCAAAGGGGTTTCCCAGCTGGCAAAATAAGGCATTGAAGGATCCTCCAAGTTAATAGTCTTTTGGATATGCAGGAAATATTCCTACTGGGACTTCTACTTGTTCTTTCAGCAGTTTGGGTTAAATTGCCTTGGTATGGTATTAGTAGCTATTCTGGTTAAGGACACTTCAGTTAAATTATATTCCATGTTCTGATGTTATTATACAGTCACCTCTCACCCATCACAGCTTTTTCACACGACTGATGAGTAAATCAGTCACAAGCACTTAAGCAGGTTTCTTTTCAGCATCACAAAAGACTTTAAGGATTTGTAACTTTATTGCATCTTCTTTGTAAATTCTTGTATTCTTTCATATTGGGCTGTGGAGCTGCTGGGAGTCAGTGCTGATATTGAACACTGTGTGTGGGCCTGTGTAACATTCCTCTGAGGGCTGCCCAGGTAACATCTGCAGTGACTCTTCAGGCATCCCTGCAAGTACAGCAAGGCATATGGAGATATTTTAGTATCTGCATGGGAAGTGCTAATAATCTGTGAGGATTCAGTCCAGCCCCATGGACTTAAGAAAGTGCTTGATTACTGAAGTTCCAATTTATGTAAACTTATTTTATGCAGTGTGACTGCAAGTCTCACACATTTCCTTTTTGTTAAATGATGCCATTTGGAATTAAACAGTCCTAGAGGGAGAGAACATTTTCAGAATACAAGGAACTATTGTCTTAGTGTCTTTCAGATTTTTCCATTTAATGTGCTTTTCAGTTTCTACAGAGAGTTTTGTCATTGTCTTTATTTAATATATTTTCCCAAACACTGTGATTTAACGTCTTAATGGTTTTTAAGTGCTTGTAAAATATAAACTGTCGTATCAATGTCAAATTATTACTAAAAGTAATGAAGTTGATGTTGTCTGATGATTACTGTTCAGTGTAGAAAAGCTGTTTTGCCAGCAATAGAATATAAAGGAGAAAATAATGGGGGACTGGAGAGAACTGAAGAGCTCTGGTCCTTCTCAGGAGGCAGGTTGTGCAGGCAGTGCTGTGCTTATATAACCACCTCTGGAACTGTCACTCAGCAGCAGTCCCTGGAGAACTTCTCCCAGGCCAACCTCTGTACCTTCATCAGCAGCCTGTGCCTCTCACGGAAGTTTCTGAGATTCCTCGGAAAATGTAATGCTGACTTCCTTCAATACTGATATTAAAAATTTATTTAGCCTAGAGATATCAAGTAGAAATTGTAGATGCTCAAAAAGAGGTATGGCTTCACATCAGACAGATTTAGTTCAAGGTAAAAGTAACTTCACGTCTGTACAGGAAGATACTCCAAACTTAGGACTTTTTTCTGGAGTCTTGGATCAAGATCCTCTAAACATGTGGCATGTTTAGTACTCAATAACAAAGCCACAGATTTGGTTTTAGCATAATTGCATGCAAAAATTTATTGTCCTTAGAGTAAGACATTACTATGCACAGAAAACCCTGGAAAAAGCAAGCTTTGGGGGAAGGGAAGATGAAATCAGGGGTTAGGAAGTGCTGAGGAAATGTTGGATGTATGTTTGGTACCAGCAGACCGTGGTTCTCCTTGGCAGGTGTTCTCATGAAAAATGCTTACCTCTTTTCTGTTCCTGGAGTGGACTAAACACAGATAAACAAAAATGAACTCTTGGACAGGTTAAGGACATGTCTTAAGAACTGTTGGAAAACAAATTCTCTGCATCTGAAAACTTCCTAATTTGTTGCAGAAAGTGACTGGGTGGAAGAGTTAACTGTTTCTTAAACAGTCAATTTGGTGACACTTCTGTTAATTTTTTTTAGCAGGAAAAGCAGCTAAAACACAGTCCTAGAAAACAGAGAGCTTTATATATTTGTAATCCTGTGTTCTACCTTGTTAGAAAATTAGTAAGACAGTTACATTATGACCACAGAACAACCTTTATTCACAAACTAAATAGTGTGAAAAACATGGAAATCAAGGGAAGAGGAGAGTAAAAACTACAAACTAGGTGCTTACTTGTGCTTCAGTAGTGAAGGAGAGTCACACATGGAACTAGAACCTGTACTGCATCCTGTGGCTGCTGCTTTCCATATTTGCCAAGCCGTGGTGTGGTGGCATGGAGCCAAATATGTCAGCTTTCAGCACCTCAGTGTTTCTCAATCAGTAGGGAATCCCCTGTTTACTTACTGTGAAAGATCTCACCTTCCTTTGCAATTAATGCCAAAGGGGTGGGGTTGGAGCTGAACAGATTATGATGTTCTTTAACACTTTATGTCCTTAGGGCTTGCAGTGTATACATGCATGTTAACTGATTGAATGTTTCTGAGAATGTTACCCAGAATGAAGGTTTCATTTAGTGGCAATAATTACATAATGTTATAAAAATCCATCATTGAAACCCTAAGCTGTCAACGCCATGATTTTCATACTAATTCAGAAGTTAGTTTGTGATGTGGTGTACAAAGACAGTTCTGTTTTGGACACAATATGTCCTCTTAGCTGGAGAGGATGGTCTGCCAAGAAATGAAATAAAGGGAAAGATGCATGTGGTGCTGAGGAGGTGAGTAGGAGTCCTATGAAATGTGTAACTTTGTTATGCTAAAGATTTTTTAACGCAATCAAAAATAAAACTTCACTTTTTAAGGCAAGAACAGACTATGCTCTTCATTATTGCAAACTTGTATTCTGTGGCAAGCTAAGATTTAGGCACATCAAAATATACAAAGATGTCTATCCTGGTATTCCTGTAAGCCAGCCAGAAAGTGTTTTCTGTGGAAGTCAGGGTGTGGCATTTCAGCAGAAGTTCAAGGAGCAGATCCATCCCACAGTCATGTGCACAAATGCCTTGATCTTGTCAAGGGAATAGTCCATCCAGATCCACACAGCACTGCACTGTGCTCTGAGCAGCTCTGCTCTCTGTTGGAGACAAGGTGCACGAGGCCAGCTGAGAATTAGAATATGAATTGTTTGCAGCAGTGACTTGATCCCTGTGAATTTGAGTCCACAATCTAATGAAACTAAGGGTAATATGCAGCATAAAAACGTAGCTTTGTTTTGGAAACTGTATGTCCTTTACTTAAAGAGCACGATCTGCCAGGAGTTGCCATGGCAAACCAGGGAAAACCTCTTTGCTTTTGGTCACAGAATCACAGGAGATTCTGAGCTGGAAGGGACCCACAAGGATCATGGAGTCCAGCTCATAAGTGAGTGGCCTCTGTGTGAATCAAGCCCACAACATTGGCATAATTAGCACTGTGCTCTAACCAACTGAGCTAATTTTCTGGAATGCCACTGTCTACTGCCAAGGCCACTCCTCATGAATCCCTGACCCCAGAGGCAAGAGAGAAAGTTTGGAGAGAAGACTTAACCTTGGTCAGTGAAGATTGGGTTAGAGATCATTTAGGCAAACTAGACACACACATTTAGGCAAACTTGACACAAACTTGACATACCTTTTTGAATTTAAAGGTAGTAATGTCAGATGCACCCATGAGGGCTGAGGGAGCTGGCAAATGGTGTTGCTGAGTCATTCTACATAATTTTTGAAATGTCATGGGGAACAGGAGAGCCCGAGGACAGGAGGAAAGCAGATGTCATTCCAGTCTTCAAAAAGGGCAAGAAGGAGGACCCAGGAAACTGCAGGCCAGTCAGTCTCACCTCCATCCCTGGAATGGAACAACTATCCTGGATGTCATCTCTAAGCATGTGGAGGAAGAAAGGCTATCAGGAGTGGTCAACATACATTCACCAAGGGGAAATCATGTTTGACCAACCTGATAGCCTGCTGTGATGGCAAGACTGGCTGGGTAGAGGAGGAAAGAGCAGTGGGTGTTGTCTGTCTTGACTTCAGCAAGGCATTTGAAATTCTCTCCCATCACATCCCCATGGCTCAGGAAGTGTGGGTTCCATGAGTGGGCAGTGAGGGGAATTGGGAACTGGCTGAGTGGCAGAGCTTGTAAGGCTGTGACCAGGGGCACAGGGTCCAGCTGGGGGCCTGAGGCCAGCGGTGTCCCCAGGAATCAGTGCAGCTCACTGAGCCATGACCTGGGTGGAGGGACAGAGTGTACCCTCAGCACACTGGCTGGTGCAGCAGGATGCTGTGCTGCCATTCAGCAGGGCCTGGACAGCCTGGAGAGTTGGGCAGAGAGGAACCTCATGAAGTTCCACAAAGTCAAGAGTAGGGTCCTGCACCTGGAGAGGAATAACCCCAGGCATGAGCAGAGACTGGGGGCTGACCTGCTGGGAAACAGTTCTGGGGAGGAGGACCTGGGGGTCCTGGTGGACAACAAGCTGTCCATGAGCCAGCAGTGTGCCCTGGGGGCCAGGAAGGTGTCCTGGGGTGCACTGGGAAGAGCATTAGCAGCAGGTCAAAGGAGGGGATCCTGTCCCTCCTTCAGCCCTAGGGAGGCACATCTGCAGTGCTGTGTCCAGTTCTGGGCTCCTCAGTTCAGAGACCCCTGGAACTCCTGGAGTGAGCCCAGTGGAGGGCAACAAAGATGATCCTCTTACAAGGAAAGGCAGAGGGAGATGGGCCTGATTGGCCCTGAGATGTCTGAGAGGAAACCTCACCAATGCATGCAAATATCTGGAGGGAGGGTGTCACCAAATGGGGCCAGACCCCTTTCAGTGGTGCCCAGCAAGAGGACAGGGGACAACGGGCACAAAGTGAAACACAGGAAGTTCCATATGAATATGAGGAATAAATCCTTTACTTTGGGGGTGACTGAGCACTGAACAGGCTGCCCAGAGAGGCTGTGGAGTTACCTTTTCTGAGATAAACTCATCCAGATGTGATCCTGTGCAAACTGCTCTGGTTAAACCTGCTTTAGGAGGGGGTTTGGACTGGATGATCTCCAGAGGTCCCTTCCAACCCCAACCATTCTGTGATTCTGTGGTAAAGTTTACCAGGAGGAACTGCAAAGTGGTGATAGAAAAGTACTTACTGTCAAAACTGGTTTAATAAGCTGTGTCACTATTAAAAGATAGTAATGATTTTGGGCTAATTTATAAATAGCTTTTTTTCTAAACCTATGTGGCAGGTTGGAACCAGAGGGAAGAGAACATTTCAAGAGGAATTTTTATGCTTGTATTTATCTATAGGTATGATTTTTAAAAGATTGCTTTAGTGAGTAAATTTCTAGAACTATTAGAAAAAGTTGCATTGATGGAAACTTCTTGATGAGAATAGAAGTTAAAATCTGATTAGTGTGTAGTGATTCTTTAATTTGCCTGAATGTAATTTACTTCACTGCTGTAGACACCTTGGATTAAGGCCAAGCTGCAAATGGAATTGGTGTTGATAAGTCTCATTACCATCAATAGCATCATCTCCAGTTGGAGACTGATAGTTACAGCACTAATATAAACAGTAAAACTGATCACAGCACAGCTTTGGATCCTGTCCTGCTCTTCCTGAATTCTAGGGCAACTCTTCTATTGGCATTGGAGCAGCAGGAACAGGTCCAGCTGAATTACTTGACGAGAGGCTCCTCTCTTAACTCTATACTGACTGAGCTATGTAAACAAGTTGTTAAAAACTCTTACATATAATCCAGATATCTTCACAGTTGAGCAGCCCTGATCTATTCACTGTCTGCTGGTGGTAGCAATTTATTAGCAAGGGCATAAGTGTTCCTTCAGCTCTATCACAAAAAATTCTGTGTGTTTTATGCAAGACTTTGTCCTCAGTTTTCTGTTTTCCTAATACTCTTTGAAATATGTGACCTTAAGACTACACCTAAAGTTGAAGCAATCTGCTATTTATTCAAATAACAGAGATGTTAAATTAACTTGTTTGTACAGACTATTCATAGTTTTTTCAAGAGTCCTTGGAAGGGCTGTGTGGGCTGTGCCTGCCTGGCTGCTGCTGTCAGAGGTATTTCAGGGTGTGGGTCCCAAGTGTTCAGTTCTTGCTCCCAGGGCCAGCCAAGGACCTGCACACAGAACTGGGCAGGAATGATTTCTGGCTCTAGTTAGAGCAGATTGCATTTGGGGCCCCGTTTTGGCCAGCACACAATTGAACTTAGTGTGGACTTTCCAAAGTAGGTAGACTCCTATATAAAGCTGGATTTTACTTTTGAATTTAAAGGTAGTAATGTCAGACTTGTGATGAGGAACTGAGGAATGACTGTGTCTGTCACTTAGGGCTATAAAGTACAAAACTGATTCCACATTATCTGCAAACAGATGAAGAAATTTTTTGCTGATACCAGTTAAAATAGCAGTTCTTATTTTACATCTCTTTCATTATTTCGTGGCACTGGATTATATCCTTTGCAGCAGTAAGAAATGAGCCCTGTGGCAGGCTTCCTGAACAGCAGAGTTCTCTCCTTCACCTTAGTTTGCATTCATGTATGTGTGTGTAGGTTTTCAATTCAGTTTGTCTCAGTTTTGGAAAAGAGATGAAAATATAATTATTTTTTCTTGACCCTAGTGGAGTGAATAAAACCAAAATATTCTGCAAAGCTGGAAAAAAGCTTCTTCTGGAGCAGCAGAAATACTGACATGTCATTTTCTGTCAGTTAGTGTTCTAATGCCCTAATCCTCTCACTGCCATATCTTTCCCCATAAAAATACTCTCTAAATTGTTCATTGTTCACAGCCCCCTGTCCTCGATACTCTTCAGTGTTTCAATCTGCTGTTAGTTGGGTAGAGGCTGCAGGTAGACAAGATGATAAAACAGATTTGTTTTCCTAGGAAACTTAGAAAAATTATGAACAGACACTTCAAGAA